>NC_090447.1:660026427-660329457 GCF_031143425.1 Pleurodeles waltl
CCTACTGCTCTGCCAAGCTACCGAGGGGGTAAGCAGGGGTTAGCTGAGGGTGATTTTCTTTTACCCTAACTAGAGCGAGGGTCATTGCTTGAACAGGGGGTAGCCTGACTGTCAATCAAAGACCCCTTTTTTAACAACCATGTAACTCCAATAGGTTACAGAAGATCGCTAAGGGCAAAAAGTGCCCTTGTTTGAAACAGTCTAACTTCAACACTGGGGTTTAAGAAAACACTTGAGCAGTCTGGAAACTACAAATGACTTCTCTGTCACTGTATGGTTTTGCCATGCAGAACAATTTCACAGACTCGAAATGTAATGCTGGACCCAACAAACAGTCTAGACAAGAAGAGTTTGCATTGTGAGTGAACTATAAATGGAACTTTGTGTATTGGTTGATGAGTATTCAGTTTCACTGGGGTCATACGATTCTGCAGTCCCAGCATGTTAGGTGTGAATATGATTTTCTACACTAACCACATAATCCACCATCATCTAAACTATTTTAATATTTCTACAAATAAAGTGTCTCAAGTTCAAACAGATCAAAAGTTTCAAAGAAGCGGTTACTTGTGTGCTGTACAGTAACCCCTGAAACCTATGTTTTGACACCAAAATAAAGTATATAGTTCTCATGGTTACTGAAATATTACATCATAACGGCACCACATCTGACATTTTTAAAAGTGTTGCCTGGATTAGCAATGTCTACCCAAGCTAAATTACTTCTCTAATGATACAAAACACAAATAAAAAAAAATCTATGGACAACAAATTTTTATAGTGGTATATCAAAGGGCCTGGATTGTCCTTGTCTTCTGCACGCCCCTGCATTGTAGCTGTCTGACATGACCCTATTCTCAGAAATACACTTTTGCTGACTGGCCACGCTACTCTCTTTACTACTTCACAAAAAGAACCCATGGACGCATTGTTAGGTCCAATCTCTGATTGATTTGTTGACTTCTTTCATGAATTAAGAACATTTCATCACATAATTTCTGGTTTTTTATTTCCATCAAAATAGCCTCCTTCAAATATATTCAGAGGCATCTCAGAGGTCATTTATTTTTATGATAAGCCACATAGCAACGTGATGAAATAATGTAAAGAAGGTTCCGCTTTGTGAGGAACTATGCGACGTGCTAGTGTTACAGTGAAAATAACCCGATATAGAACTGATATGATTTATGAAACATGAAACACGCTGCACATCTATCACTCTCGTTTCTGAAATGTCTGCAACCTTGACGCCCATATCGTAAGGTTATTATTCATGAGTTCTGAATAGTATTTTATTTTCACCTTTCAAGGGTCAAGGTACAAGGAGAGAACCACGAACACAGCACTACCTTTCAGACTTGCATACACTCGGGCTGGCAATGTCACACCATTCATGGATTCTCAACAAATAAATTAAAACTTCTAAAATACAAATACTAAAGCTGCAAAGGTGAAATACTTTCATGCTGAAATATTCCATGTTTATGTAAGCACCTCCTACCACAGTTACTCCATCTTTTTCTTTTGGCTCAAACATCTCTCAACACTTCGGCCCTGATTTATACTTTTTGACACAAACCTGCGTTAGCGCAGGTTTGCCTCACAGTATTCTGCCGGCTAGCGCCATTCCTGGACGCCATCCAGCCGTCATATTTAAGCTATGACGCTAGCTGGTGGTAAGGCCCAGTTAGCGTCAAAATTATTGACGCTAACCGGGTGGGGGAGACGTAGGGGAAACTGGAGGTTATGCCTGAAAGAATGGCGCTAGTCAGGTTAGAGTAAAAAAAAATCCTCTAACCTGATTAGTGTCATTATTTCTACGCACAACCACCGTGGACATGACTCCTGTAAAGCAAAGACAGAAGTCATGCTCCACAGCCCAATGGCCATGCCCAGGGGATTTAAATCCCCTGGGCATGGCCATTGGGCACAGTGCCATGTAGGGGGGCCCAAGTTAGGCCCCCCTCCCATGGCACTTTGCAAAAAAAAATACTTACCTGGACTTTCCTGGGATGGGTCCCCCGATCCTCAGGTGAGCTTCAGGTGTGGATGCGGGTGGGTGAGGGTGTCCCTGGGGGCGTGGAAGGGCACCTGTGGGGTGTTTCCATGGTCCCTGACCATGGAAAAAGGCCCACAGGTTCCCCAATCGTTGCCTTGACACAGGCATTAAATAATGGTTCTAAGCAGGCTCAGCGCCATTATTTAAGGGCCTCCTCCTCCCTTGCATGATTTTTGCATGGGAGGATGAAAAAGGCGCTAGGGCCTTTGAGTCATTTTTTGCCCAGGAATGCCTACCTTGGATCTCATTGACGCAAGGTAGTTTACCGCAGGCAAAAAATGACTTTAACTCCAATATTTTGGCGGTAGACATGTCTGGCGTCAAAATATAAATATAGAGTTCAGTTTGCGCTGGATTTGCATTAAAAAAATGGCGCAAACGTAGCGCAAACAGAGTATAAATATGCCCCTTTGTCTGAAAGCTGACAATTGTTTTATGAAATACATTTGAATTTTTATTTTTTATATAGCAATAGATTCGTTAATAGCCTCGTTACTTAACTTCAGCGCCCTGGGAAACCACCTTTCAGGGTGTTTTTGTCTAGACATCTGGTTTAAAGTTGATCTATTGATGTACTGGCGGTTATGTTGGATTAGAAAATTACAAGGTTGTCCTTTCTAACTGCCCCTTTGTAACGTTGACGCATGCAGAAAAAGAAAAATGAACAGCATAGAGGAAAAATAGTGAACACTTCTCGACATCATCAGAAGAAAAGAGCATGGTTTTGCACGATGTTCCACACGTATAAACAAGATGATCTTTTTTCTAGTGTGTTGGAGGCGTCAATTCTCACAAGAGCAACTGTTAACGAGGCTGAGAACAATCTAAGAGATCGTCAGGTCATTTGATCCCAATCGAAAATAAAATCATACTCTTAGCTGACATCACCGTCTCTGCTTGCTTTCCATTCAAATAACTGAATTCTGATTGCATTTATATACTCTTAACAATGAGGAAGCACTGAAGTGCTTTTCCGGAGGGGTAGCACACTACTCTCGGTGAGTACCATAGATGGAAGTGTGTGTTATGTGGCATTTATGCGTGGGACAGCTGTTCCGCATAAGGAGTTGAATTGTAGTCTGGCATGTACTGTGGAAGCAACAAACAATAAACTGATGTTGCCCGCACCTGCAGGCAATATCAACTGTTACCCTTCCTGTAATTATCGGTCCAAGCCACAGGTGAGGGCCCATAGTGAGGGGAGGGTAATTACAAGCCATTAGTATCGTGTAGGAAGAGCAATGCGACTATTAGCACTCTGTCCTAAAAAATGAGTGATGCTGCAGTAGGAGAGATATGGGAAAAACAACTCCTTCCTTCCAGGGTACCTCTGAAGCCTCCAACAAAGCAGCTGCCTAACCATGTGGTTTACTCTCCTCTCCCTTTGATTTCAAGTAAGAGGGATGTCCAATCTGCCAATAGAAAGTAGAAAACATTTGTTTACATTTTGCAACTTTATTTGCAGATTGGGTACCCTTTCTTCAAACTCTAAGTAAGACGCCGAGACAGCTTATCTGTGAGCCAGCAGTTGTATTAGAAAAGTCTAACAGAGTGCCACAGGGATTAGAGTCCATTGTTTAACCAGTCTTTACTTAAAGAGGGCTGATCATCCTCCTGCAGTGCTCCCAGGACCCACACTAATTCTGAAGGGTACTAGGAGCCGACAGCACAAAATGTTTTCTTAGAAAAAGGGAAGATTCTGATTTGCTGGAAAACTCTATTTTAGGTTCTAGTTCTGTAATACTATCAGCATAATTTCATCATGAAAACTGAGGGTGACAAACTTCAGCAACTGAGTAACAAAGTCTGCTGCAAAAGGGGTAAGGGTGAGAGATTTCTTTTGAATCATGTACAATGTAGCAATCTGTCATTTTGACAAAAACACAGGTCATGTGTTTTGGTAGAGTCTCCAAGAAAAAAGGATGGTTCTTTAATGGTTATATAAGCTGCACAGAATCTATATCTGTACGTGTCTGGACACTTTAGTAGACTACCAGTTGAGCTCTATGAAACATTACAAAGTGATAAAAATGACATTTTTAATAGTGGGAGCATCATAAATCATGTTAACACCAAATATATGGTTCTCACACCTGCACCACAATCAAAGGTATAATTTAAAGAGATTAAATTGATTACTTATAATGCGTCTGTCCGGCTCACCACAAGTAAATATTCTACTAATGCACTTGAAGCTGGCTTTCTACAAGAGAATTCCATCTTCCTAGTCCTGTCCAAATAAAGCTACTTGGCTGGATCCTTAAGTCATACACATGGTGTTCAGCACTGAGTGCTACACTGGTGAAATGTTTTAATTTAGTACAGGCATCAGAACATGCTAAAGCCGAGTTTACACTTAAATAGCTCAAGGAGCAGCAGAAGCCAATAAAAATGAGTAGTTCTATTTACTACTGTAATAATTGGATTACTGACTTAGGGACTGATTTAGTGTTTGGCAGACAGGTACCCCATCACAAATGTGACAGATAGCACATCCACCTTATCACAAGTGCATTAGGATATAAAATACTTGTAATAGAATGCGTAACGTAGCATTCACCTTCTAAACTACAAATCAGGCTCTTGGAATATGGCCTTTATTTTTCAGATATGATGGTGGATTCTCCCCATTTTAAAAGTTTTTATTAAACGTTAGTAATGTGCACTAGGTAAAGCATCATATCTGACAAAAACACACACAAAAAGAATGTATTTTCAAGATACCATGTTTTGATTAAAAATGGGCATCCTGCCTTATATCTCTCAAAGTTGCACCTGAGCTAAGATGAGCCCTCCTAAGATCCTATAAAGAGCGGACTTGTTCACTCTGCAAGGCTGATAATGTAGACTCTCATTTGAACAACATATTTATTTTAAGGAAGTTTGTGATGACTTAATTAGTGAGAATTATACTAGTGACGCAAATGTATATAAAAATGAATTCAGATAAAAGGTAACCTTATTGTTTTGGTCTGTACATTTTGGAAGCCTCTTAATGATTTTAGTGTTTTGTCATCTGCTTTATATTGTTTTAATGGGCATTAAAGCTCTTGTTCATTTGGTTTATATTACCCAAAATAAACTAGTAATTAATGCTCCTATATTAAGAATTGCGTGTAAGCTACTGCTCAATGCATCAGCAAAGTACTATTTTCAGGTGTCAGTCTAATAAATCTATAATACTCTTTTTATAATGATTGAAAATAATGTGAAAGCAATTTGAATCTTAAGATGGTACTCACATCCTTGCTGTAATAAGCATGCCGACGTTACCACTACGTTGCACCAAATATAATGCTGATTGCTCTTAACACCTTTTATATGTGTGAATGTCATTCACAGAAGCTTTCAGGGTGCTCTGAGAAGAGTATACACGACTAACATACATAAAGATTGGGAGCTGGCAAATAATGCTGGACAGTGATTTACAAGTTAGATTAATCACTTTCTCAGGGCACACACGCCTATTTCAGTGTGAACTAAACTTCCTTTATATACAGTTGTGTGATTCATGGCTCTCCAGTGAATGTCTCAAGGCATCCTAAGTAAACCAGTGGTTGCACTGCCTGAAAGGTTCACATGAATTACATCATCATCAAGGACAGTAGTATTGAGTACACACAACCCAATAATGACTTGGATAACGTAAATCGTATTGAATCGGAGTGCTTGAAACACAAACACATACTCTTTGCATGTTTAAGTGTGCTTTTGTTGCACGAAACGCAGTGGTATAAATCATACGTTTCACAGGTAATTTATTATGAAATTTTACATGGCTTATCATCATAATTGCATCTCATCAAACAATTCTGTAGAGTTTTACTATTGTTAGGCCCACTAGGAGTTTGTGCCAATGTTATCTAAATTGTGTAGCAGGGTTATCTAAATTATGCAGATGTCATTCATTTGAGTTACAAATAATATTTTTGTGAAATCTGGAAATTAGATGACAAGCGTAAATTCATAATTACGTGTCAAATGCTGTGTTTTTAGAAGCACACAAATACATAGGCCCTCATGATTGTCCATTGTTTTATGAAGAATCTACTCATGAAGGGTAAACATTGCCATTGTTAACTGCACGTTAAAGAAAAGAGCTTTCCCAAGCTACCATTCCAAAAGAGTTAAGTATTATTAAAATGAAGTAACAGGTACCAGGCGTAATACGGTTCAAAGTTATTATTTTGGGTTTCTGATGATATTCACAAACTATTTGGCCTTCAGCATTTTAGATTAGGATTTCACCAGAACCACTTGATGGCAGTACTGGACAATATTGCACAGTTGCCTGAAGTGTATATTGAAAAAGAAAGGTTAAGCTAATGTTATAGTAAGGTACTGAAATTAATTAAAACTGATGTTTATAAACAAACAAAACAGAAATATGCCAGTTATAGTTCAGTGAACTAACTATAACTTCTACTTTTGCCATGCACTGCTTATGACCTCACATACAACATAATTCAATATCACTCATGATATGTTAAATTACATCATTAATTATATCACTGATGACATCTCAACTATAACTGATGGTATCATTCAATGAATGTGACAGTTTGCTCTAGCATTTTCATACTGGAAGGTACCCAGTGTGTAAGAAAATACCAGTTTTACATGACCACCCAAATATTTTACACTGGCGTTTCTGATTTTGTGACTCTGTGCACAGGAATTCTGCAAAGAAGGTCCAAGTCAATGTACTCTGACCCCTACTGTATGTCAAAAATAGCTATACTCCTGCTTGTCATTTTTAATTCACCTATAATTCCCTAGTATATGGTACAAAGTATGTTCAAGGCATATAAATAAATGTAATTAGTGGACTGCAGCTTCTATTGTGCCACCACTAAAGTGACAATGTATTCAATGACTGCAGGCTCACCACCAGTAACTTGGCTGTGCAGGTTTAAACTTAAAAATCAACCTTTCAAAATAGCCCCTTTTGACAGGCCTAAACCATACTTTTAAAAATTGATATGTCACCATGAAGTAGGCCTTAAAAAGAGAGTATGTATATATATATATATACATATACATATATATATATATATATATATATATATATATATGACTGCAAACACACTGCCATTGCTCCAAGGCCCTCGACGGAAGTCGAGGCCCGGGTCCGACCACCTGTAAATAGAGTTCAGGAACTTGAGGGATTATAACTTTAATATGTTTCTGGTACATATAAGAATAATGGGTCAGCTTTAACATGCGCCTTTTCCTGTGAGGACTATTCTATTCATATAATTGAAGTGTTATTATGTTTTGTCAAGGGCATTTCCAGACAAATTATTATGTATTGAGCAATTAATATTGATTTTTCAATAGTCTTGTACTACACTCCAAGATGGCGCCCAGAGATTCTCTGGTGTGCTTATTGTGAACTTTTACTGTCCTTCATCTATTTTTATTGTGCTCTTTTATGGTGAGGAAGGCTGATTGCCATTTTACCCATGATCAAGGTCCTGCTGGGCTGAAACGTTTTAGGGAGAAGCCTTTAATAAACACAATCACAACCTAAGCTGTGTCTGGGCATAACTATGTGTGGTACTGAAAATTCTGGACCCGTGTTATAAACATCGTCGTATCACAACGATTTTGGTATCAGCAGACCGAGAATGATTAGAATAGTATGCACAAGCATTTTATTCATATTCGGGTAACGAAATCACCCGAATATCAGAGTTTCCGTCCTGAACCCTCGTGTTCCATTTAAACTACAGCCATATTGTGATTGCCCTCACATAGGCCAATGACTAAATGCTGAAAACGAGTCTGAAGGACACGTATATCTTTGCTGACTCCTCTGTGACCTGGGCAAGCTGACTCCACTGCCTGAAGCCAAACCTGTTCGGCCAGTTTCATTCCCAGTGGCCGAATGAGATTAGTATCAAGGCACAACACATCATAAAACCTTTCATCACACACAAACCATGCCTAATCTTACACGCACCTGTCCCTGTTTCTTTCTTTATGACTTGCTTTACAAGGAGGAGGTGCCTGCTTATATTGGGGGTCCGTTGATATCTGATGAAAGTACTGAGCCTTGCCGGGTAATTGATTGAGGGCTGGACAAACTGAAATATGGGCTTATCATCATAACCCTGCTATTTCTTTGTAGTGAAAATATGTGAATGGTCAACTGTAAAATAAGGAATGTTTGCCTAAAGCATAATATTCTGTATAAAAGAGAAGGTTAGCTTTGCAATGAGAGCAGTCTCCTGAGAATATACACCATGTTGTACTTCTAGGATACCTGTTACTGGCTGCAGCCAATAAACAAGATCTTTGACTTCACCAAGAAGACTCTGTGTTTCTGTAGTCTGAAACAGGAAGGACTCAAAGTCTTAGGGTGTGTTCCCTGGCACCACTGGGTTCTGAAAAACCCAGTACTTCATATGTTTGACCAGTTACTGCGTGGAATAGATATATATGTATATATATATATATATGATTTGTTTCTAATTTGGCAAGGTGATGAAGTCAGGCATGTAGGTTTATCAATGATCTCACTATGAATGAGGTGAATCTCACCCTCACCAGTCATGTGTATTTTTGAATGTGGAAGTTGAAGTTATTGACGGCATAATCAAAAAAAAAAAAGTGCACAGGAAAGTGATGACGAGTAATAGCACCTTACATAGAACTAGTTGCCATCCTGAAGGTCTGAAGAAAACCATCCCCTATGGGGAGTATATGAGGGTAAGACACATTTCTAATACTGACACTAATTTTAAGACCATTATTTCTGATATGAACCACAGGTTCAGACTAAGAGGCTACATCAAGGAGATTTTGAATGTGGCTTGTCAGAGGGTACAGAAGTTCACACATGAACAGGAGCTGTTCAATACATCTAAGAAATCTAAGAGGAAAACAAGATTGTAATGTGGTGATATATATAAAAACATGCACTAAGGATCACCAACTAGTTCGGAAAATCATGTCCAATCACTGGCATCTGTAGTGATAGGAGGAAAGATACCACATAAACCACTTATCACGGGCTAGATCACTTAGGAATAGGCTGGTGTTAAATTACTTTAAGAGTGACAGCAGGACATGGTGAAACACCTACTGGGGTTTTACAAATGCAATAAATGTAAGGCATGCACATTTGGTGCAAACTTTATTTAAATTTCTACACCATTTGACCAAGAACTTGAAAGTAAGATACATCTGACATGCAAGAATGAATTTGCAGTGCACATCTTTAAATGTGTCCGTTATAAACTTCACATTGGAAGCACCATATTGCCAACACAAAAACGATTTTTACCATATTTAAGGGCTATAAAGAGTATAGACAATAGCTACCCACCGGCTCAGCATTTTTGGAAAATACATGATGGTAATACTGATTCTTAGCAATTTTCCGGTGATTGACATGATCTCCAAAAATATGAGAAGAGTAACAGAGAAAAACTTCTCCCTAGATTAGAAGCCAGATACATTTTGAAATTAGATGCACAGATATCTAAATGTTTAAATGTGGACTTTGAATTGCATGTGTTTATTTAGTTTTACTCTCCTCCATAGGGAGCCTGATCAAATAAGGGGATTTGTAACTGTGATATTTGTTTTGTGTATTTTAGGGCACAAAATCCATAGGCACGTAGTGTAGAGAAAGTCCTTTATTTGAAAAAAAAACTAAAGTAAAGGGAACAAGTGCGTTCCACAAGACAAAACGTAATGTCCCAGATACTAAGCAGGCCCTACCCTGCTTAACCTTGTTGCAACCCCCTGCCCGAAATCTGTGCTCTTTTCTCTTTTTCATGTTATACAGCCTCACACAATGCCTTTTCAATTTTCAGACCGAAAAGTGGCAGGGCCATCTGAGATGTGATGCTACCACCTCTTGGGCTGCCCAGGAACTCATTCTATGCAACCTGGCCGCTCTTCTACCCAGCTCAGCATATGCGCCATCAGGGAGCCTTCTTTCTCTTTCTCCACTGTGCTCTTGGTTATGGAGGTGTTTGGAAGTATATCTATTCCTCCGCTCGCCCCCAAAAAGGGACTGACAGCCTTGGTGTCTCCAGCTCACCCCAGACACGGCCCCATGGATCAGAGGTGAACTCCCACCCCTGGCTCTAGGATCAGATCATTGCGGGGCATTCAGACACTATTTCTCTTTCTTGCTGTGTTCAGGAGGGGGATGGGATTTGCGTTCGCTCAACCTCAATTCCCCGGGGAAATGACTTGTTTTCATATTTTGTCAGCCCTTCTGGGACCAATTTAAACTTTTTTAGAATAATTTTCTCCTGGTGACCATTCTTAGCTACCAGGACAGTTGAGCCCTCCTGGTGCCTGAAATGTTGTATTTACATTTAAGCTTCATTTTGCTGGACTATTGCTCCAAACTCAGGACCATTCCTCTGTCCAGCGCCTTGTGTTCTCTTCAGCCTGAGGTTGCCTTCAGTGGGACCCCCACAGACATCAGAGCCACCCTTTCGTTTCTGTGGAACAGTCCAACCTTTTGCAGATGGTCCTACTGTATGTGGAGGGCTTTGATTCTACAGCTGACCAGATGATTAATTAACCTAGTCCAGTCCGGCAAACAACAACCAGGAATCTATTTAGGAGCTCAGTCAGAGAAATATGACAAATCTTCAAATGCCAAAAGGAGTGCACTTATGAAAAAAGTGACTTAGAATATGCACTCAGTATCCATTTTGACCACAAGAATGGTGCATGACACAGATCCCTTGACCTAACTATGGCAAAACTGTACTTTGATGCAGATTTCACCTATAATGTTTAATTAATACAATAAAGCACACATACTTTCCAGTTAAGCACTTGTATTTACACCATACATTTCCACTCACATTATAAGGCCTACACCACTTCAGCACCAATCCCTAAAGCGTCCGTTCTGGGACAGCCTACCTGTGCGCAGATAGTGGGTTGAGCAGTAGTCCCACTCAGTCATCCTGCACGTGTGTGTACACATGTTTATGTGTAGCCAACTCAGAGCCTCTCACCCCAGCTGTGCATTAGCGGACTGTGTTTTAAAAGGAGGACCCTGTTGGCTAGCACTGCCAATCGTTTTCCCCTGAGTTTATAGTGCGCGATACCCACGTACAGCAAAAGTTTAAAAACCTCAGACTAAAAGCAAAGCATCAAGGGTATTAAATGAGTCAGTTTTCCTGCATATGCAATGGCAGTTAAATAAATATGCCCCCCCATACATTATTTAGAACAACTGTACTAATAAATGCACATTCACAAAGAGATTGTCATCGACAGTTAAAGGATTAAAGGAGAGAAGCTTCAGACGAACAATGGGAAGGAAGTGAATGGAAAGGATGGAAGGAGTAGTCACAAAAACAACTTGAAAAGACTCTGAAGATTTTTCAGATGCCACTGAAGTTTACACAGTAGCAAAGTGATAGGCAACAGATTGTTTTGTTAACTTTGGCCAATTCTGAATAAAAGATGGTGATTAGGCGGGTGCTCCGTGTGGATTGTCTCTTGAAAAAGTGATGTTGAGATTTATGTGCAGTTGCACAGTAAGCTAACTGCTCATGTCCCTAATAATTTTCAAACTTTGCAAGCTTCACTAAGTGTGAATCTCACAATGTTTAAGAAACAAAGTAGCTATAGTGACCTTTTAGGGCTATGGGAAAATAGTCCTGCGACTGTTCAGGGAAATCTAGTAGAAGTGGCTAATGTCAATCCTTAAATAAGGCACCCGCCTGCTGCGTAGGAATGGCATTAGCTGGCGGTAAATTTTTTGACGCAAACCAGCAACGGTGCTGGTTTGCGTCAAAAAGTATAAATAGGGGCCTAGGTGCGTTGTGCACTGTGCAGGTTGTATGGACGGGGGAGACTTGCCTTGGGTATAATGTAGAGGGGGGTATGCATTATTGCGGACACCAAGGGTAATTAATGGTGCGTTATTAAACACCCTGTCTGGGGTGGCATTAATGTTAGCTCCCCCTTGGCTGTGCTGTGGACCTTAATGTTAACTCCCTGCTATATTCCAGCTCTTGAAGTGTGTGTCCTTCCTCGCACACCCCTCTTTTCTCTGTTACGAGGTCCCCCTGTTGGTCGCTGAGAGAAGTGTGGCTGATGAAATCGCTCTGCCTGCTTGAATGGGATCCTGCCGCACCTCCTCCCCTTGCTGTCAGCCTGTAAATACAACTCCTAGCTAGTATCGCCCAGTTCAAGCAGTCTCTTGCCACTATCTGGAAACTCCCACAAAAGAATAGACAACGAACAAGTGTGAAATCGATTTATACATTTTTAAGAGAATTAAAAAATAGTGTTGGGTAAAATGCCATCCCGTTAAAGTAATAAACAATACATCCCTTCGACACGGTGAATGTGCCTTCAGTGTATGCTATGCTATTGCCAAGTCTTGTTTTCAGACTGGGATGCAGTGGAGGCAACTTAACACAAAGAATAATTACCAGAGAGTCAGATCGGATAATATAGCTTCTTTTTTATTTATCGTTTCTAAAAAAGCACTGTGTTCAAAATTGGTGTGGCTGGGAAATCTGTCCCACATCTAATGTTCTTCTCCTACTTTGCTTTACTGGTGATTGCCATTATTTTTGCAAGCATGGCCAGTTCCGTATTTTGGACAAGGCTAAACGAGGAACAAATTCAGCTTTCCAAAATGACATTGCACTCGAAACCTACTTTAGCATCCGAGCTGTGAGAATAAGCATCAGCTGCAGAGCAGTTACAAAAGATTTGACTTCTAATGATAGATATATTTAAATGAATGAAATGCCTCCCAAGTTTTCTAAAGAGCTCAATGCCAATCACCATAGTTGCACCGTGCCAAAGTTTCCCAGGTTAGATGCCACCTAATATCACATCCCTTTCCTGTTACTCTATCCAACTCGTGCAGGTCCTATTTTGTCCCTGCTTCTGCATTTGTCACCTTTTCCCTATATTTCTATTTACTTTTCTCCTCTTTGCCTTTATCTAGCTCTTTGGCCGTCTGAATGCCCTCTAGTGGCTGACTATATGGTTACATGACTATGTTTCTTCTGAATGCTATTTTTATGGGTGAGCACAAAGTGCTCCGTTCATTCTGTAATCTCTCTTTGGGCTTAAAACCACACCCATGCCACGTCAATCACTTACATTGGTTCGTGGACTTGCCTTTTAAAATCTGCTTGCTTTCATTTGTGAAAGGCATGCATATGTCATGCCTTTTCCGGTGTTTAGCCCACCTACACAGCACCGGTAAAGTACCAAAAACATACGAGGCTCGATGTATTCAGCCTGGAGCTCGGACTACTTTATATGTTAATTTTCCGTGCAGCGCGATCGCGCTGTATTTTACATAACGCGATTGCGCTGGTCCCTTTTTATTTTGCTTTACAACGCTAATAGCTCTAACTTGAACAAATGAGAGACCCGTTGCATTGAAAATGCGTGTTATTGTGGTGCCCTTTAGGGCATGCTCTGACCACTACAGGTTCTGCTGAAGGTGTAATGTGCTGTATGGCTAAATACTTATAAGGTCCCAAAGGCGATATCTATTAGCTATGCTAATGCTTGTTATAAGATGCTTTGCTGAACTTCAATGGTGGTGGTGTGTGTGATATATGAACAAAATAATTCATAAATGAGTACAGTGGATAAACAGGGAAGTTCATATGATCTGAATACATTCATGTATAATGCTTTTATCTCTAATATGCAACTATCCTTTGAGGCATGATTGTGTACTAGTTTTGTAATAATGCCAATGAAGAAAAGATGATAAACATTACATAATTAAATACATTGGCAATATGTGGATTGCCTTGTTGTTTCATGAGAAATTCTATATTTCCATATAATTGTAATAAACTACCACTTAATTACAGGGGCGCAAGCAGCACATAGTAAAAACTTACAGCTTAGCTTCCTTGGCACTGAGAGTTGCCCTTTTTTGTGTTCCTAAATTGTACTAAGTGCAAAAATGTCTTTGTAAATTGGCCTATAATATCATGAATTATCAGGTAACATGCGAAAAAGGTTCTTGAGGCAGCTCACCTTATTTGATGCTCATTTTCTCTCACACTGTGTTTACAGATGCCAGCGCACCTGGTCCTTAGTAAGTAAACTTACAAGGGGACGCATATAGGCTGATGAACCTTTTGAATCACATGGAGTATCCCAGCCATGTAGTAATCAATGAACATCAATTATCATTGTAATCAATCATTAACGACTAAGAGAATCATTAAACATGAGACAATATGTCAACATTTCAGGAATAACCACAACTCAATATATGTTTTAACAATTTAATTTCCCTATAAGTTACAATACTAGTCCATTGATTACTTCAAAATGTATTCAATCAGCTCAGAATTAGTTCATTAATGACCACCAATAACATAATCTAATCAGAACTTGAGAAAACATATGCTCTAATGCTGCAGCGTAAGCTAACAAAGATTAATATATTGACATTAATAGCAGAGTTCAGCAAACAGTTTGTCAATCATTTGTCACTGTCAATGCCAGAAAAGGAAACCTTACCTAAACCCAGAATAGCATTAGCATGTGGGACTTCATGCAAAAACAATTTAGAACACAAATTTAGAAAACACCTAGCTAAAAGGTAAACTTAATCAAACAGCGCAGTTGGTACCTACAAAGAAAGGCACAAAAAGTTAACAGTCACATTGTCATAGCTACCTATCCCCAGAATGGATCAGCAACAAAGTCAGTCTTCGTCTTCAGGTCATCAATCGAACAGAATGCGCCCAATGACAAACTCTCAAATCGGGTCGTCTGGCATCAGCTTTTCAGCCCTCACATCTGAGGTTTTTGCTATTTGTCATGACTTTTTATTAAGGTTTCCAGTCCATCCCCCAAATTCCTAATTGGTCAGTCAATCACCAGTTATTACCCTAACCAACAACTTTTAACAATTTTACAAATCTATGAATTCTAATACTATGCCGTTCTCAGGGTGTCGATTGGTTTACTGTACGATGTCCTCATCATCAGGCTCATCAGGTATTGAAAATGTTACATCTTCTTCTCCAGTCAGTGCTTCTATTGTTCAAGCCCTCGGAAAGATCATCGCGTTTGACTTACACCAAAATTGTTACATGTTAGTTCCATCAACTTCTTTCCGTCGGTACATTGCAGAAAATTCTAGCTAAGCAGATTTTATTAATATACGTAGTTCATGGACAGTTCAATGTACCAGCTTCTCTGCAGTGCGCTAGAAATTCAGCTTCTGCATGAGGCCTGGCAAAACTAGGCCACAACTTCAGCTAAGTTAACTCTACAATATAATGCAAAACATAGGTTATACATCTCAATATAACATACTACTATATTATTATTATTACACATTTTCATTATTTACACATTTTTAAATCATTTTAGTTCAAGTTCGTATAAACTGTCTGTCACTCTCCTTGGGCACATTTTCAAATGTGCACATTAATTTCTCTACGTTTAGTTTTCTTGTTAATCAAAACACATACGCATTCATTAATAATTTCTAATAGCATATCTGCTTCAACAGTCCCTCCTCTGATGACTAAATATGCCATCACACCATTCTTTATCACATTTCACAATTCAGTTTCTTCTGTATTCTGTCTCCTCCTCAAGTCTTCTCTAGAGATTCTTTCCCTGTTTTGTTCTTCACTCCTCTGATTACTTTTTAGACCTTTTCAATTTAATCTTTTGACACAATTCACATGAATCCGATATTCCAAATATACAAGCAATCACAATTAATATTCCCTGTATGATTTTTAATAATACCCCATTCCAAATTTGACTAAGCCAATTTCCCACTGAAGCAAATCCTTTTCCAATCTTTTCCCAAACACCTGGTTCTTTCAAGTCCTTTAAATCCTTACTTGAGTTAGTCAGATTAATAAGTAAATCTCTTATCTCCCTGTTATTATTCGGTATGTAAGAACAACAATGCCTAGAATTAATCATTTTACAAACTCCGCCGTCTTTCGCTAAAAGAATGTCTAAAGCAAGCCTATCTTAAGGCGTCATAGCTCTATCCACGGCTAATTCAGTATCTATAAGGAGTACTGCTCCTGTAAAATTTGTCAGCATGTAATGCACAATAGTAGACAACTTTCGTATCTTGATCGGATTCAGGCTGACTCCCACTGAAGGAATCACTGCACCAAAGATATCTCCCACAACTGCAGAAGAGGTTTCCCTCCTCTGTCGCTTATGATGTAATTCAGTCAATTTCGGAAACTTCTTTAAGTCATCTATCTAATAAATCTTTGGGAAATCTATTCCCAAATAACATGTCCCATACCATCCTCTTGGAAGACGGTAATAAGCATTGAGTCTACAAATATAATAAATCCCAGGAATCGCAGGGTCCTGACCATTCAGCATAAAAGTCCACTTACTCTGAAACAAAAACACAGTGCGTGATTTTGGCCTATATATATATATATATATATATATATATACAAAGCTTCATACATGTAATGCATCTAATGCTAATTTCCCTGGGTTTTAATAGCAGTATAAGCATAATCATTCTTGTAAGTCCTTTTCTCTAAACCCTTTTCCAATTTTTCTTTTAATGCCTTTCTTCTATCATCAGTATGCCCTATGAAGCTCCTCTCTAAAGGTGTAAGCAAGCATGTAAGGTTATTCTTATGCGCGTATGCGGTTCCAAATGTTAATGTAGGCTCAAAGAATCCTCTAACTAAGACCATATCATGCTCTTTAACTACTCTACTCAGATATCTAATAATAGGAACAAACGAAAACACTAGATCATAATTAGTGTAAAAATACTGTACGTACTCTTGATTATAGAACCTTGTTAGTAGCAGACTACAGCTTATTCTGTATGTTAATAGTAAGTTGTGATATGTAACTCCTTCCTCTACTGACGAAGGAATCTGCGTACACACATGACAATCCCTTGCATCCATCGTCTCAACATACTCACTCAACAAGCGGTAGAAGACATTAGAAGAAAGCTCTCCTTGAGCATCAGTATAGTCATGCTAGTACTTCTCATTTAACTTAAACTTCTCCAAAGCCGTTAGTGTATTAGTTTCAGGAGCAGAAGTATGAGTGGCTCCCTTCACATCAAGAACAGACATTCCCACAATCACCACTATAAACAAGATTCCACACATAATTGCCAATCCAACACTCATATATCTACAGTGCCTAGCATTTCTAACTTGATTATTTAATTCAGCCATGATCTGTAAAGAATCAGAAAGCAGAAGTAATTCTCTTATAAGGTGCAGTAAAAAAAAAAAAATAAGGAATAAATTATTCTCTCACAGTTCAGTTTCACACCCAGGAACCCTTTTCCTTTGTCAAAATCGATTAGCAGCTTGTAACATCCGGTTTTATGTCAAATCAGGTTATCAATGTCTCTTCCAGTGTATTTTCAGCAGTCTCTTTTAGGTTTTTCAGATTAGCTCAACAAATCAGCATTCTGGTCACCTTCAGGTTACATCAAAGTACTGACTCAGAACTTCTCTATTGAAAAACAGGACATAAACTTGTATTGCCATTCATTAGTAGTTGCATATGCCCATTCAGGACCTGGGTAACACCAACTTGCTATTCTCTTTCTTTTCAACCTTCGATCACCACTTATCTCTCCTTCACTTAATTCTTCTTTTCTCCTAGTATCTACTTCTTCCTCTATTGTTTCACTTATGACCAATTCTTTTCTCTTCTCTATTTGCGATTCAGGCCAATTAACTCCTTTTCTTGATCCTTCTGTTAGTATTCTTCTCAGGATTGGACTCTTCTCCTTCTCTTTCTCTATGGTGTTTTCTCTTGATGGATCTGCAATGGGTTCAGGAGGAGTCGAATCACCTTGACTTTGATCCGTCTCAACTCTTTCCCCCTCCTGGTCTGCACTTGCTCTGTCTGCTTTTCAGCACTGTCTGCTTCTGGGAGAACATCCTCTGAGCTTGGCTCTCCTGCTGTATCCGTTGAGATAGATTATTCCGTACCCTCCTGTAATTCTTCACCTTTGTCTCTCTTACAGGGGTAATAGAACCATCTTCCACCAGCTCTGGTTCAACTTCAGGCTCTCTTGGCTCCTTTTCTGGTTCAGGTGCGGCAACTTGTTTCGCTGTTGTTGGTGCTCTCAACAACGCTTCTTCATGATCCTGTGGACATACCACTTTCTTGGTATGGCTCGCGTGTATCCAGGTTGGAAGTCCGGCACACTTCACAGCTGTGGTGGTTGTTAGGACCACCTGGTAGAGCCCTCTCCAGCGTGGCTCTAAATACGTCTTGTGCACATGTTTCCGGACAACAACCCAGTCACCGTCTCTCACATTGTGCCCTGGATCGTGGATGGGTGGCAGGGTAGTGGCCTGCACCTGCTGAGAGAAAGAGCGAACCACATCAGCCAGACCCTTGCAGTAGTCCAACACCATATCATCTGTAATGTTTACAAGTGCATTTGCTGGAACTGCTGGCAATCTCATTGCTCTGCCAATGAGAATCTTGAGGGGAGACAGCCCTGTCTTCCTGTCAGGTATATTTCTCGTCAACATCAACACCAAAGGCAATGCATCTGGTCATTTCAGATTTGTAGCTGTACACATCTTTGCAATTCTTGATTTCAAGGTACCATTCATCTGTTCCATTAGTCCTGATGCTTCAGGGCGGTAACCACAATGCAACTTTTGCTCAATGTTTAGTGATGCACATAAGAGTTTAATCACCTCATTGTTGAAGTGAGTTCCCCTATCTAATTCTAAAGAGATCAGAAACCCGAAACGAGGTATCAACTCCCTAACTTATAACTTTGCTACTGAGAGACTGTCATTCCTTCTTGTAGGGTATGTTTCAATCCAGTGTCTAAAAACACACACAACCACCAACACGTACTTCAACCCTCCACACGCAGGCATTTTGATGAAATCCAGTTGCATTCTGCTGAATGGATCTCCTGCTCTTCCAGTGTGGCTCAAGTTCACCACTGTCCCTTTTCCCACGTTTAGCTGCTGACAAATTATACAGGTATGACATACTGCCTCTGCTGCCTGCCTAAACTTGGAATTGAACCAATCAACCTTGAACAGTCAAACCATTGCATCCCTCCCAATGTGTGCCTGACCATGGTAGTAACTGTCCATTTGTGACAATAAACTATTGGGCAGGACCATCTGACCCTCCTCGGAAACCAAATCTCATCAGGACGTTGGACACATTTTAATTTGGACCAGAGTTGTTTCTCTTCCTTGTCAACATTATCTTGCAATGTTTTCAACTCTTCCAAAGTATCGATTACCTTTAATGCCAAACTTGTACATGGGTTATCTTCTTCTGACATCAGTTCCCACTTATCTTTGAACGATATACAGTTCAAAGCGCAAAACCTTGCAACTTGATCCCCATACCCATTTCCCAGTGAGATGTAGTCTTGTGTCTTTTGATGTGCACTGCATTTTACCACGGCAATTTCTTCAGGTAACTGTATTGCATATAGCAATTCTTTTATTCTGTCACCATTTCGTACTGGTGAACCAGTAGAGGTCAGGAAACATCTTTGCGTCCACAATTGACCAAAATCATGAACAATTCCAAATCCATACTGGCTGTCAGTATAGATTGTGACTCTCAGTCTTGCAGAAACATGTCACGCTCTAGTAAGAGCTACCAATTCTGCTACCTGTGCAGAATATACACCTCGACGCCAAGAAGCTTCTAATGTCCCTGTAATTGTGCACATAGCATATCCTGCTCTCAAGGTTCCTGTACCATCTCTGGAACATGAGCCATCAACAAAGACAATTTGGTCATTTTCTTCCAATCGTGTATCTCTAATATCTGGTCTTGGTTTTGTACACAACTCTGTTACCTTGAGACAATCATGCTCGATGACTACCTCTTTTTCAATCTCAACAGTATCACTCTGAAGTAATGTTGCCGGGTTCAGTGCTGTACATCTTTTCAATGTTACATTTGGAGCACCTAGAATGCTCATCTCATACCTTGTCAATCTAAAATCAGTCAAATACTGTGTTTTCGTCCTTGTCAGTAAGATCTCAACAGAATGAGGAACCATTACAGTTAGAGGGTATCCCATCACTACTCTCTCACATTGAGAAAGGCTTTGACCAACTGCGGCAACAGCACACAGACAACCTAGTAAAGCTGCTGCGACTGGGTCCAAGGTAGCTGAAAAATAGGCGAAAAGCACCTTCATGGACCTGTGTCAAGACAGACAAAGAACAAGCATCACGTTCATGACAAAACAATGTGAATAGCTTCGTGTAATCAGGCATTCCCAACGCTGGAGCTCTGCACAAACTCTCTGGCAACTCAGTGAATGCTTTCATCTGGTCATGATTTAGTGTAATAGGATTTATAACCTCCTTATGTGTCAGCTGCTGCAATGGTTTAGCAATCTCAGCAAAATTTGATCCACTGATGACAATAACCTACCATTCCCCAAAACATCCTGACATCTCTTTATGAAGTCGGTGGACTTCTCTGCAGTATTACTGTAATCCTTTCTCTGGAAATTCGCCTTGACCCCTTCTCAATATGGTGTCCCAGATATTTCACTGACTTCTGACAATACTGAAATTTCAAAGGTGACACCTTATGTCCAAATTTCCCCAAATGATTCAACAGGGCAATCGAGTCGTACTTACTCTCGTCCTTTGTCTTGGATGCGATCAGCAAATCATCAATGTACTGCACTAGAGTCGACTGATATGGTAGTTCCAATGACTCTAAGTTCTTTTTCAAAATCTGATTGAACAGATGACTCCGTGTACCCTTGTGGAAGCCTGCACCAGCTTCAGACTCTGTCTAGGAATTTGAAACTAAAAAGAAACTGACTATCCGCATGAAGAGGCACAGAAAAGAAAACTTGTGACAAATCAACCACTGCGAACCACTCAGCATCGCATGGAATTTGATACAATATTACTGCTTGGTTCGCCACTACAGGAAAACACTTGACCACCATGTCATTCACTTTACGCAAATCCTGCACAATGTGCACTTTCCCACACCCATTATCGTAAATTACATGGACTGCGCAACACTTTTTTCAAAACTCCTTGTTTCAGAAAATCTCCAGTTATCTGCGACACTTTCATCTTGTGCTATGTTATACTGTGGAAGCTGTGGAAACACTATAGTCGGCTTTAAAGTGATCTTAATCGGTTCAGCTCCCTTGATCAAACCCACTTCTTTACCTGTCAGGTCCCACACATTTTCCTGTACTGTTCCTCGCACATCTGCATGCAACTCTTTCACAGTAAACATCAGGAAAAACTCAATCAATGGGTATTGTTCATTAATATTTTCAGTCTCAGTTTCATGAGTATGTTCTTCTTCATCATCACTATTCGTCTGAACCTCTATTCCAGCAGTCGAACAACTAATTGAACATCTGGTTTTGCACAACAAGACCCTTCCCAGTATGGATACTGGACTTGAGTCACAGACTACAAACTTATGCAGTTCCTGGAAGTTGCCAATCTCAACCTGTACTGCATCTGTGATCGGATTTGTCAACTGTCTGTTTGCCACTCCCACAACCTGACCTGTCCTGCCTGAAAGAGGTAAGTTCAGAAATTCTTAACTTCTCACTGTAGAGCGAGTAGCTCCTGTGTCCACTAAAAGAGACTCAGTGATCCATCACCTTTCCCTTCACAAAAGGTCCTCTCTGATCTAACTCTAGGGACGCTGCAAGCATGCATGGCTCTTCATCCTAACTAATACTCATCCATTCATCTTTTAGTTCATTCTCACTATTAATGGGAATTGGTGCACTGTGTCACTACTTCTGTCTTGTCTCTGACCTGTGGCCTGCTGAGTAAGCATCGTCTGTTGCTGTTCCATCGGGGCTTGAGGTATCTGCATTTGCTGTCTAGGTACCATAGGAACCTGCTGCTGCATTGGTTGCAACTGTGTCACTTGTGCTCGCGGCTCTTGCACCTGCTGCATGGGTTGAAAATTCTGCTCTTGATTCTGAAAATTCAGACTAAGTCCTCTCATTCGAGGGACTTTCACAGTTTGAAAAGTATTGACATCACCACCTTGCTGAACAACACCATCCTGCACCATCAACGGACACTCCCGCTTCCAGTGTCCCACATCCCTGGTTCTCTGTCAATTTGCACCACTGCTTTAACCAAAGCAACACCACACTCCTTTATCACAATAAATGCCGGAGAATTTTTTGGTGAAATCAGCTCCCCCGCTGTCACCTTTATGTAACTATCGCCCTTCATGGCACTCCTAAACGCTTTGAAAAATCCATCTTTTCGCTGTTGTATTTATTCGATTAAATAAGGAAATGACTTTTACTCCCAAGATTCCTTTCACCCGCTTAATCAACCAATTGCCTCTTAGGGACGGCTGCCAATCCGCTTGCAACTCTTCTCACTAACCAACCTATGCCAGCACGGCTCACTCTGACATCACACTCACACACTGGGGCTGACAAAGTCTTGCGGCTTGTCCTCCTAATCTTCAACTCACATAAAACTAATGCAAAAAGTATTGTGAGCACTTACCAAAAACCAATAACCAAAAACAAATCAGCTGGTTTACTACAGGAAGGTACACAATTGCTTCAGAGACCTTACGGATTTTCACTGATGGCACTTTCGCTCATGCAGCTATTCCTCTTCATCAGTCTCCCACATTCGCAAGCAGAATTCCACCCGCGAATTTCACTCTCAACTGATCAATGGGTCTGTCCTGGTGCATATAGGACTCACCAAATCTCAGTCGAAAATTTCCCTTACTCCCTTAACTTACACACTGACTTGTTTACCATGCCAGATCAACCTACTAAACCAGACAGATTACAACATATAACCAAGTGTCTCCTACACTTGTCAATATACTTCGGAGTCTTGGACCACGCAGGGTCCGTACATCACCAACAACCACGTGGACGATTTATGAGCACAAAGCGCCACACACATATGAAGTTCGACAACTTCCATACTCTCATACTGCAGAGTTTGCACACTCCTACTAAACCTCAACTGGAGTACGCAGACCCCCTACTTTTCCTCACATACGTCACAATTCACCTGCGGTCTGCATAAGCCTTTGCAAGCACAACCTACCACTTTCACACTATCACTAGAATTCAGAGAACATATCCATCTTTGCTAGCGGGATCCAGGATCTGGGAAAGTCATTTCTGGGCTTAAGGGGACATCATCTTTGCTACAATAATAACGCACAACTAACCCTAACTCCAACTACTACCATAAACATCAGTCACCATATAACTAGTTCTCCAAGGAAACTAACCATCAAGCTGCAAACAAAAACTGCCAGCGCGCCTGGTCCTTAGTAAGTAAACTTACAAGGGGACGCGTATATGCCGATGAACCTTTTGGATCGTATGGAGTATCCTAGCCATGTAGCAATCGTTGAACATCAATTATCAATGTAATCAATCAGTAACCACAAAGAGAATCATTAAACATGAGACAATATGCCAACATTTCATGAATAAACACAACTCAATATATGTTTTAACAATTTAATTTCCCTATTAGTTACAATACTAGTCCATTGATTAATTCAAAATGTATTCAATCAGCTCAGAATTAGTTCATTAATGACCACCAATAACATATTCTAATCAGAACTTGAGAAAACATATGCTCTAATGCTTCAGCATAAGCTAACTAAGATGAATATATCAACATTAATAGCAGAGTTCAGCAAACAGTTTGTCAATCATTTGTCACTGTCAATGTCAGAAAAGGAAACCTTACCAAACCCAGATTAGCATTAGCATGTGGGACTTCATGCGAAAACAATTTAGAACACAAATTTAGAAAACATCCAACTAAAAGGAAAACTTAATCAAACAGCGCAGTTGGTACCTAGAAAGAAAGGCACAAAAAGTTAGTCACATTGTCATAGCTACATATCCAGAGAAAGGATCAGCAACAAAGTCAGTCTTCATCTTCAGGTCATCAATCGATCAGCAATGCATCAGGCTCTCAAGAGAATGAGCCCAAAGACAAAATCTCAAAATGTGTCTTCTGGCATCAGCTTTTCACCCCTCACATCTGATGTTTTTGCCCTTTGTCATGACTTTTTATTAAGGTTTTCCAGTCCATCCCCCTAATTCCTAATCAGTCAGTGAATCACCAGTTATTACTCTAACCAATAACTTTAATTTTACAAATCTATGAATTCTAATATTACGTCGTTCTCAGGGTGTTGATTGGTTCACTGTACGATGTCCTCATCATCCGGGTCATCAGGTATCGAAAATGTTGCGTCTTCTCCAGTCAGTGCTTCTATTGTTCAAGTCCTGGGAGAGTACATCGAGTTTGTCTTACACCAAAATTGTTACATGTTAGCTCCATCATCTCCTGTCCGTCGGTATATTGCAGAAAATTCAAGCTAAGCAGATTTTATTAACATACGCAGTTCATGGACAGTTCAACGCACCAGCTTCTCTGAAGTGTGCTAGAAATTCAGCTTCTGCATGAGGCTTGGCAAAACTAGGCCACAACTTTGGCTAAGTTAACTCTACAATATAATGCAAAACATAGGTTATACATCTCAATATAACATACTACTACATTATTATTACACATTTTCATTATTTCACACATCTTTAAATCATTGTAGTACAAGTTCGTATAAACTGTCTGTCACTCTCCGTGGGCACATTTTCAAATGCGCACATTAATTTCTCTACGTTTAGTTTTCTTGTTAATCAAAACACATAAGCATTAATGAATAATTTCTAATTAGCATATCTGCTTCAACACAGACTTAGCTATCACAAGTGCCTTGAGAAGCAATTGATACATTTTGTTTAAGTACCGTGCCCCAAGAATAAATTGCACTAATCTGAGATTTGATTGAGGAGCAGCATCCAGTGAGAAACCTGGGGTTCCTTGGTCATTAGTTAGTTTTAATAACAATCGATTGAATATCTCACAAGAGCTGGATGGGCCTTTTATTGAAAGATAAAAATAAGAACGTCAATATTCCATCCAAGGAAAGTTACTTGGATGTGTCTCTTTAAAGTAGTGAAAAGAATATAAGCTCCTTGAGATGCATATGTTCTTAACTTTAATGTTTCTCAATAGGACTGCTCTCTGCCAGTCTCCAGTGCTCTATAAATGGAGACAACATGGGGATCGGCAATGGTAGTATATACAACTACCTGAAAAGTGAAGATAACATCGATCATTTCATGAGGCCATGGGGAATTCCATATGTGAAACTGAGTACTTATAGGCAGCAAAAGTGACTATGAATCTCATGATTCGCTGACTCATCTGTCCTCAGTGCGGCTACAGTCTTAAAGGAAGGAGATGAGCAATGTCTGACAGGCACTCACTTCAGTTCCAGGAGAACATCTTAATATTCTCCCAATAAGCCCGTTTGGGAAGGAAAAACTTTGGATATAAGTCACTCAGTCATCTGTTCAACAGTGGCATCAAGGAAATATCTATTTGTCAGAGAAAACAGCCATATAGAGAGGCGATCTAAGGGTAAATGTTTGCCGATGATGAGACCATGAATACAATGACAGCGTGTTAGGTGAATCCACAGCCTTTGTGAGTTACGCAAACAATTTTTTTAAAAGGGCCCCGAGACAAAGTAGTACAGTATAATTCGCTTTGATACAAATCATGACCAGAATTCATTTAATTTTTCAAACATCAACGAATTTCAAGACACAATGCAGCCTTGCAACATACATTTCATCATAGGACGCTTAGAACACCAAAATGACAGCAACAACGAGTGACGGCACCTTTGTAGAGCTTTACTCAATAAAGTATACTGAACAGACAACTTTGAATAAACTCTACGACACCTTTGGCTGAAATGTCCCACATGTAAAGTTTTTAAAAGAGCGTTTTAGCAATTGATTCAATGAGTGCACGAAGGAAATGTTTTTCATTAGGTATGGCATTCATTATTAACGATTCTCCTGAGGAACTGTGCACCTGTCTATTTAGGCGTAACATATGTGGCTGTGAAGCGGGTCTCATTATTATTAACAGTATGTCCTAAATGTACAGAAGAGACGTTTTCAATACTGGTGTAAAAAGAAAAGAATCCAGATTCTGTAACCAGCATGTCTCTGACAGGTGGTTGGTAATAATTTCTGCTCACAAATATCATGGATAATATTCTTCTGAGAATATATTGTTACAGAATAGATGCGATGCCACATTACAATCTAGGTAGTGGTGTCAGAAAGCGGACCTAATTTTAAATTGATGTCTAACACCTAGCCTTTGAAGTCGCTCATAGGTCACTGATTTGAGCTAATTTAAACAAGTTTACATCTCTGGGTGTACCATAAAACCACAAAAACACAACTGCACAAAACATAGGAGCACACAATTCACCACACCAGAGTTATATTAAGAAAAACAAGACACAGCTACAATGGCATTGCAGTTTACTTTGTTGTTGTTTGCTACCTCTCTGCACATGTACTTCTGCTACATTTTCTCTTGTCATGTTGTTGGGTGTGTCGTTGGATTGTAATGGGGTTGAGGTGTTACTGCTGTGTTATGTTGATGTTCTGCGTTCGTTTATGGCTGTTTTTCTCTGCTGTGTCTTGTCATGTTTTTGATGTGCTACTGTGACTCTTTCTTCTTTTTCTATTGTGTTTTATTGTTGTATGTATATTTTAATAAGTGCTGTTTGGTTTCAGCAGAAAGTTTAACATTTCATAAAGTGAAAACAACCATTACAACAGTCAAATGTTTAAATATACAGCCACTAAAACATTACCGTTTTAATTACCACCAGTCAATTTAAAATCAGTGTAAAGAGTGGGCCTCAGTTTATTAAGTCCAATGTTGTTTGGTTCTGGGGGTTGAGATCATGATGTTTGTTTCCTCATCATAATATTAACAGTCACATATAATAGTACAGGATCTACAAACACACTTGTTAAAATTCTGGGGCCGTAGCATAAGGTGCACTGGTTCAGCGCAGAATTGAGTGCCTGTTTTATTGCATTCCTGTGTGGGACATGTAGCGTCTGCACTCATACCAGAATTGCCAAAGTCATGAACTGGGCCTCAATTCTAAAAAGGGTTCTGGGGCACTGTTCGACCTAGCATCCATGGCATGCTTTCCTCTAACTTTTTGCCTTCAGACCTCCTGTTTTTGCTGACTTTTTTTTTTGCAAGCTTTAGGATTCTGCAAACTTTGCCACTGCTAATCAGTGCTAAAATGCTTGTGCTCTCTCCCTAAAACGTGGTAACATTGGCTTATCCCCAATTGGCATATATAGTTTACCTTTATGTTCCTAGTAGAGTGCACTACATGTGCCCAGGGCCTACTAGCGGGCCTGCAGCACTGATTATGCCACCCACTTAAGTAGCCTTTAAACCTGTCTCAGGCCTGCCACTCCAGTGCCTGTGTGCGCAGTTTTAAAATGCCATGCCTACCTGGCAGGGTAAATCTTTCTTTTTAGGTTGGGCACACCAGCGCTTCTGACATGTTGTTATCTATTCTCTGTGCTTTAACCACGCCCATCTCACGCCCATCACTTTCATTAGTTCATAGACTTGCGTTTCAAAATGGACTTCATTTTATTTGTTAAAGGCATGCACACATTATGCCTTTTCTGGTGCCGTCCTTGAGAACACCGGCCAACTACTGTTAACATACGCAACGTCCATGTTTTATGGACAGTTTGTGGACTACTTTTTTACGTTTAGCTGGACCTCTCGATCAGCAGTTATCTGTTACTGTTACTTTTTTCAGTCGCGCTCATGGCACTTACAGTTTTTATGCAGCAGGAACTCGATCTGCAGTATTGGAGACCTTTATGTGAATCGCTCCAATACCGTTGATCCTGCTGTATAAAAATTGAAAGCGCCATGAGCATGACTAAAAAACAAAAGATACAATAACAAGTAACTGGTACTTATGCAAATCGCTCCAATACTGCAGATGGAGTTCCTGCAGAACTTGATCAGCAGTATTGCAGCGTTTTGCATAACTACAAGTAACTTGCCAGTTCCTTTTGTTTTTCAGTCATGCTCATGGCTGCTATGACGCATTCAAGTTTTACACCGCGCTATGGGCAGTGTCGGAACGCTTTGCATGACTACAAGTTACTTCATATTGTTCCTTTTGTTTTTAATTTGCGCTCATGGCGGACATAGTGCAATCAAGTTTGACACAGCGCAATGGGCAGTATTGGAGTGCTTTGCATGACTGCCAGTTACTTCTCATTGTTTATTTTGTTTCTCATTTGCACTCATGCCTCCCATGGCACTTTCAAGTTTTTCATAGCGCAATGGGCACTATTGGAGCACTTTAATTGACTACCAGTTACTTCTCATTGCTTTTTTCGATTTTCGAACATGCTCATGGCTGCCACAGCACTTTCAAGCTTTAAACAGCGCAATGGGAAGTAATTGAGTGATTTGCATCACGACTAGTTACTTCTTATTGCTTGTTTTGTTTTTCCTTGGAGCTCATGGTGCCCATGGTGCTTTAAAGTTTTACACAGCACAATGAGCAGTATTGGAGAGATTTGCATAACTACCAGTTTCTTATCATTGTTTTTTTGTTTTTCCTTCACACTCATGGTGCTTTCAAGTTTTAAACAGCACAATGGGCAGTACTGGAGCATTTTTGCATGACTACCAGTCACTTCACATGGTTTCTTAGTTATCTCACATCACAGTTATGGAGAGGACAGTGCATCCCATTCGTGCACAGCTTACAAAATGCTAGCACAAAGCTTCTTTAACTATAGTTAAGCACTTACATTGTGTTCATCATTGTATAGAACTGTGATAGCCATCCTTGACAATTCTTGTTTTTCTGTTTCTCATTAAAAGTTAGCTTTTGTCATGCATGATCTTGTAGAGCTGCTTGCTCAGTGGTTTTATGTGGCAGGGAAGGACCAAAGTATGAGGCAGGGTTGACCAGTTTATGTGGCAAAAAAAGTCCACTTCTCCATTTACAATTCCAAAAGCCCTAAATCATGCAAATGCTAGACCTATTACATCGCAAATGCTTGTTAATATACATGTCACCCCTAAGGTAGGCCCTAGACAGCACCAAGGGCAGAGATCAGTGCATTTAAAAAGTTAGACATGTACTTTTAAGTTTTACATGTCCTGGGAATGAAAAACTCTTAAATTCGTTTTTCACTACTGCACGACCTGTCACTCCCATAAGTTAAGTTTGGGATTACCTTATTACATCTTATAAATGTAATTCACAATCTGTAAGAGATAAACTTTTCGAGTTTGTTGTCTCTGGATCACAATTTAAAATCACAACTTATGGTGATGTCAGATTTTAAATTGAACTTCTGAAAATGCCACTTTTAGAAAGTTGCTATTTTCCTGCTTTAGCCATTTGGTGCCTGCTACCTGTCTCTGATCACATGTCTGGGGTGTGGGAGAGATGGGCTTTGTGTATTCCCCCTAGACAGCCAAACACAAAGGGTGCGTAGGTGTAACTTTGATGGGCCATCTGTGTCCTGATGGGCCATCCTGGGAAGGATGGGAGGGAGGAGTGCACAGCCTCATTTGCACCTGAATAGGCTGTGTCCTGCTACACATAGGGTACTGCAGGGTCTGGAGCAGGAAGTGCAGGACATCTATTCACTTCAAATACATCTCTTTGAAGATTCCTCACTTCAAAGGCACCAGTGGGTATAAGAACTGGATCTCAGACACCACCAACTCAGCATACTTCTGAACCTGTGGCTACTCTGCCTAGAAGAAGGACTGTTGTGCTGCTGAAGGCCTGTCACACTGCTGGACTGCTGTTTGCTGGACCCCTATTTTGCTTTGATGACCTGTGCTTGCTGCACTCTTGCCTGGAAATGAGAAGGACCGGACATGAATCTCTCCAAACCTGATCCCAGAGTTACTCCAAGAGCTAGTCAGCTGGCCTCCTGATCTGAAGTCTCAGGGACATAACAGACTTCCAACCATCCTGTTTCTGCACTGGACACTGCCATCCATTAGTATGGCCTGCAAACTGGGGTCACCCCAGTGCTGGACCATTGGGAGTGAGCCTAAGGTATGTGCTCCAGTGGAGCTGAAACATCCTCTGCTGCAGGAGAAGAATTGACGCATCACTGCTGGTGCATGGAGAAAATCAAAACATCACTCCTATGCCTGGGTTGGAACCAGAACACCACGAACCGCATCGCTGCTGTACCACAAACCTTGAAACCAGTGCATCGTGGTTGGAACTGACACTGCAGTGTTTTTCACGGCACAAGGGCCTTGCATCCCTGTTAACGGCAGCTATGAGGGAGATGTCAAAACTCGACATCACAGCCCCTGCGCTCATCGGAACTGACATATCACTTTATCTGACTATGGTATCCTCGATGTCGACGCATCTGGAACTAACAGTGCAGCCTCCTCGCATCTTGGAACTGATGCGTCACCGCTGTTGTGTGGAGAAAAGTAACACATCCCCTCTGCTGCATGGTTTGGAACTGATGCATAGTTCTGCCACCCAGATTAAGGGGACATTTGTTTAGCGGACCCAACTGGGTCCCTGTAGCTGGCCCATGCTCCGTTGTGGCTGGCCTGAAGTTTGGACTTTGTCTCGGTCTTGTGTGACCAGATATCCCCGGTTGACGGTTTTGGCTTCTAAGCTCTGATTTACAGTTTAAGTTAAAAAAAATCATAATTCAAGTTCTACTTATTGGATTTTGTCATTTTGGTGTTGTTTTATTTATTAAATTAAGTTCTATTTTTCTAACTTGGTGTGAGATCCTTTTTTTCTGTGATGTTGTACTGTTTTATTGTTTGAAGCGTTACACAAGCATTTTACACATTGCCTTCAAGTTAGTCTTGACTGCTCTGTGCCAGGCTACCAGAGGGTGAGCACAGGTTAATTTGGGGTTTGCTTATACCTTACCCTGATGGAAATTATTGTTGCTGCTTGACCAGGGCTCACACACCAGTCAACAAACACCCCAATTTCTCACAGGCTCCATTCCAACTGTAATTTTACACTTGTAGTATACATGAAGAGATGTCCCAGCATTCTCAGAAATAGGGATGGCATACTGCAAAGTAAGAACACATATTCTTGAGCACAAGAGAAATACCAGATGCAAAATAAATGCCACACACATTACTAACCACTATGTAGAAGCTAACATACAGAGAAGTACTTGTTGAGAGTGGTCATTTACAAACTAAATGATTCAGGTTTCCCATACTTGATGTTCAGGATTCAAGGAAAAGGGGTGGAGCTTAGGCTTAAGACTGATATATCCACATTAAATTGTGACATCCTTTGGTCAAGCCTATATAGAACATAACACTCCACTTCTTTCAGAGGCGTGTTCACTCTAGGGACATGAAATAAGCAGGACTGAGTTTCCATTTACCAAGAAATGGAATGATTGAATAACCTCAGATTTCTCCTTGAGGATGAAATGTTTACATTCTCTATTTTATCACACCATCATAACACCAAGAGGATGAGCTAAGTGGTGATGGGTTTATAGTAATTAGTGAAATGAATGTCTATCTTTATCCTCACACTTATTTTCATCATCATGGAGGATACAAATTTAACATTCCATAATTTTAGAGCAAAATGATAATACCGCCTCATCTGTGATTATCTCACTATTTCAGAGTTTCTCAAAATTCCCAACATAACATTAGGGCAGTTATAAAAACAAGTGTCCAACGTTGTTACACCAAACGTGTATGTACGATACGGCCATGGCACATGCGTCACAACGGTCTCCTGTGTCACACACCGAGATGCAGATGGGAATCAACACATGGCATCATTGGCATGGTCTCCCCTAACCTTTTGCTTCAACTTCCCAGGTTGTTTCAGTGTGCTGGACTCTTTTTTTGCTGTTTTGTTTGCTCTGGACACTTTACCACTGCTGACCAGTGTTAAAGTGTAAGTGTTCCCTGTATAAATTATGGGCCTGATTACAACTTTGGAGGAGGTGTTAATCCGTCCCAAAAGTGACGGTAAAGTGACGGATATAGCACCAGCTGTATTACGAGTTCCATAGGATATAATGGACTCGTAATACGGCTGGTGGTATATCCGTCACTTTACCGTCACTTTTGGGACGGATTAACACCTCCTCCAAAGTTGTGATCAGGCCCTATATGTGTACATTGGCATATCCATGATTGGCATATTTGATTTACTAGTAAGTCCCTAGTAAAGTGCACTAGAAGTGCCCAGGGGCGGCTGTAAATCAAATGCTACTAGTGGGCCTGCAACACTGGTTGTGCCACCCACGTTAGTAGCCCTGTAAACATGGCCCAGACCTGCCACTGCAGTGTCTGTGTGTGTAGTTTTAAACTGCCAGTTCGACTTGGGAAATGTATCCACTTGCCAGGCCTAAACCTTCCCTTTTTATACATGTAAGGCACCCCTAAGGTAGGCCCTAGGTAGCCCCACGGGCAGGGTTTAGTGTATGTAAAAGGTGGGACATGTACTTATGTGTTTTACATGTCCTGACAATGAAATACTGCCAAATTTGTTTTTCACTGTTGCAAGGCCTATCTCTCTCATAGGTTAACATGGGGGGCGCCTTTAAATAATATTAAAGCACAGTTCCCTTTGGGAGCAGATAGACATATGGAGTTTGGGGTCTCTGAACTCATAATTTAAAAATACATATTTTAGTGAAGTTGGCTTTTAGATTGTATGTTTGAAAATGCCACTATTAGAAAGGAGGCATTTTCTTGCTTAATCCATTCTGTGACTCTGCCTGCTTGTGTATTCTCTGTCTGGGTCAGTTTGACAGTTTAGCAGTTTGCATCTCTCCTCTAGACAGTGACACATTAAAGATGCTTGGGTGTAGCCTGCATATCCTGATGGGCCACCTGGGCTGAGGGGAGGGAAGGAGTGGTCACTTACACCTGAAAGGGCTGTGGCTCCCCTCACACAATGCAGTCTCCAACCACCTGGTGTATGTCTGGGGCCTGCCTGGGCAAGGCAGAATTTTGAAAACAACAGAGACTTCTCTTTGAAGTAGGCCTACTTCAAAGCCAGAAAGGGGTTTAAGAGCAGCACCCCAAACCCCTGAAAATCAGATTACTTCTGGAACCAAAGGGAACCTTTGCCAAGGAGAGGAGAAGAGTTGAGAGCTGGAGGAGTACTGCCCCTTTGCCTGTGACTGTGCTTTGCTGGGTTGCCCTGCAGTAGCTGCTTCTGCCTGAGAGAGGACAAAGACTGACTTTTGTGTGAAAATCCCACTGGTGAAGAATCTCCAAGGGCTTGAACTGAGCTTGCTTCCTGTTGTTTAAGTCTCAGGGACAACAAAGACTTCTCTTTGCCAGCACTTGGGCTTTCTGCTGAGAGTCCTGCCTGCCAAGTGGTGCCCTAACCTGTCTCTGGGCCCTTGAAAGGTGCAGCTGGTAGAAAAGGACAGAAATCCAGGCAAAAAACGCAGTGCAGGGAAACATTTGATGAACCACCCACCTTGCGGCTGATTAACGACACGTCGCCAGTCTCGTGGCTAAAATTGACGCTCCACGTGCATCATGACTGGGAGATCGACGCAATGCGGCTGGAGAAACAACTTGCAACACCCACAGCGGCTGCTGTTAACAACGCAAGCCCCCCACGCACTTTGGTTTCTTGACACCATGCAACCAGATTTCAACGTAACATCACTGTGCGCGGAAAATCAACACATAGCCTGCTCGGACCCGAGGTGCCCGTCCAGATCGATGCATCACTCTTGTGTGGGAGAGAAGAAATTGCGCACGTGGATCCAACTGGAGAAGGACCGTCGCATGTTCACGCTTGCGGGTGAGAAATCAACGCATTGTTGGCCATTTTCAACACACACTCGTCTGTGTGACACTACCCAGGAACTTTTATCAAATAACAGCATTCTCACTGTTTTTTTAAAGATTAAGACTCTTATTCTTTTTAAAATTCATAACTTGACTTATGTATGTTGGATTTTTGTCTTATTGGTCTTGTTTTGTCTAGATAAATATTATCTATTTTTCTCAACTTGTGTTGAGTCATTGTGTAGTGTTTTCCCTGAGTTACTGTGTGCATTGGTACAAATACTTTACACATAGATTCTGAAGTTAAGCTTGCTTGTTGGTGCCAAGCTACTGAGAGGGTGAGCGGGGATTAACTGAGGTGAGTCTCCTTTACCCTGACTAGAGTGAGGGTCCTTGCTTGGACAGGGGTAATCTGACTGCCAACCAACAACCTCATTTCTAACAACACACAAATACTGCCTGTCTCGTCCCAGATACCAATATTCAGGGATGAAGGTAAGGAAAAAGGAGTTCATGCGAGTGTGGACCTTTAAAGATGTAAGTTTTGCAATACATGCAAACTCCCAAGTAATATAGTTGGCATTCGTCTGCAGAATAATTTAAGGAGGATCACAAAAGGGTACAAATTTGTTATTTTCTACCTTTATAATATTTTGCGCTTCTTGTTCTATACAGAGTGTGATATTAAGGCTGGCTCACCCCCTTCTCTGATCCCTATGGGGCCAGAATAAGCACATCCAGGGATGAGCTCTGTTAAAAGAGCCATAAAGTATTCAAACTTTAGGAACAAAAATGTGTGGTTGTCTTGGTTTTGTCATAGGTTTTTCTATTGTGTGTCACATCATAGTACATCTCAGAGTGAATTATGCTGTGTTAACAAGGAATATGAACCAGAATGAATGTTTTCACCTGCATGGTGTGCTGCACTGCATTAAAATGAAGAGAATAATTTTATGTCAAATTTATAGATTCAAACCTAGTGGCCACAAAGTGGAACATATGTGTATATACAGGAGTGCATGAATGTGACTACAAATTGTCACTTAAACATTCAGGCCATATTGATAGGGATAGTTTCAGTCCTGATGAACGGCGACTAACCTTTGTGACATTACTATGGCCACATTATGTAGACCAACTATGTAATGCTGAAGTACTAATTTACTCTCTACATCCAACTGGTACATTTAGTACTCTTTTATTTTAAGCCTTATTAGGATAACCCATGAATCAAAACACCATCAGATGTAATTTCCTTAGGTAATATTATTTTGATCTTGAGCTATTTTAAGAGCTCCCACAACTCAACTGCGCCCATCCAGCTGAAGTATCATTCTAGATGAGAGGCTTGCACAGACATTTTATGGACGAGAATTATTTTATTGCCTTGCATGGGTGTCATTGCAGAGCAATTGTGATCAAGGAGGAACTATTCCTTTTTAGGGTCGAGCGCAAAGCGCTCTGTCCCTGGTGTAACCTCTCTGTGGGCTTTTGACCATGCCCATGTCAAGCCCATCAGTTTGGTTGGTTCGTGGGCTTGCCTTTTAAAATTCACTTGATTTAATTAGTGAAGTGCATGCATACGTCATTCCTTTTCCCGTGCTTAGCCCTCCCTGAGCGCACCGGCCAACTACTGAAAACATACGAGACTCATATTTTCGGTATGGCTTTTGGACTACTTTTCACTTTATTTCTTAGGCAGCGTGATCTCGCTGGACAGTAGTCGAGCACTGCATGACATCAACCCTGTTACATAGATAATTGCACTTTTGCTGGTTACATTGCTAATTGCACTTTTGTCGGTTACATGGATAATTGCATGTTTGCAGATATATTTTGCTACAAGCAACTTCTGTTTCCTTTTGTGTGGCTGCTTTGCGCTTATCGCGCCCGTCGGCTCACTTATGTGAAACTGTTTTACTTTTCATTTTCAGTTTATGTGGCAAGAAAGGTCCAGTTAGTTATGTGAAACTGTTTTACTTTTCATTTTCAGTTTATGTGGCAAGAAAAGTCTGGTTAGGAGTTTACAACGTTAATAGCTTTAACTTAAGCAAACGCGAGACCCATTCCATTGCAAATGCTTGTTTACCATAGATAGTGGCCCTTAACCTAATACAGTATTATCGTCTGACAAAGGGGCATACAATGATGTTTGCTTTTGTTAGCAACTGTTTTTGTAAGAAAGTGTCTTTGTGTTCTCAGTACTAGTAGGAATGCATACCCTTTTTGGCATACATAATGTACTGATAATACATATCACTCACAAAACTTGTATTGCTAATGTCGAAACAGGATAACATTTTAATGTCGCCTGAAAACATTAGACACACAAAGCCTAAATAGCAAACTACAACTGTTCACCATAGAGACCCAAAGATATTTTAATGTGTTAAATTCCATTCATTTGAAACACAATAAGCCAAAAAAATGTGTGTTTCTAGAAAACCGAAGCAACTACAGATAAGCGCAATTTCATCAAGAGGCCCTTTGTATACTGAAGGATTTGCACATTAAATACCTAAACGCTTTAAAGTATAATGCCAATTGGAAACCACAAAATACAAAAGGAAGGAATGATTCACAAAGCAGAAAAATTAATACAGGATATTCACTGCAAGAGGCCTATTTGTTCTCATGTTCACAGTGTGATTTTAACCTTCAGTCTGCCTGGAAAAAGCCAAGGTGTTTGTGGATATGCAAATCTCTGATATTGCAAGCAGCATCAGCTTGCTGCACATTCAGAGCATTAAGGGGCATGTTTACAAGAGCTTGTGCCTCCTTGCGCCACATTAGTGTAATTATTTTGTTTTTACAATAATGTGGAGTTAAGGAGGCATTTTCATCACATCATATTTGCAAAGTGGCGCAATGCAAGCAGTGTGCCACTTTGTAACCCCTTGCGCCACATTATGCCTGCGCAAGGAATAAGGTATGCAAAGAGGGGCATTCCCCCATTAGGAGGCCCAGAAAAATGGTGCATTGAAATTTAAAAAGATTTCACTGTGCCATTTTTAGCGTTATTTTTAATGCCTGCCTTAGACAGTCGTTAAAAAGATGTTCCCATTGTATTCAATGGGCCTCCCTTGATTTTGGTTGATTAGAGTAATAATTTTTGGTGCTAATCCACCAAAGCGCCACAATAATGTCAAAACTGTTGACACTATTGGCCTAACATGCACCATGGTGCTCTGCATTGTAAATACGGCGCACTCATGGTGTCGTTAGGGGGTGCAAGAAAATTGCTGCATCTGCATCACTTTCTAGTAAGTATGCCCCTAAGTATTACTAACCCGGTTACACAAAGGATCGAAGTAAAAACCGACCTATTTTAGTGCCCACTTGTCCTCTTTTAAACTGTTTTTTGAAATTCAAAAACTCGATAACACAGTCCTCTAAACAAATGCTGAGTCATGCGGGACTGCGCTCTAAATCATCTTGTTACGTGATGTTTACTAGTTGGCACGTGATTTTCTTGCACTTCGGTGATGATGAGACCAAGGATGTCCTCGGCTTACTAACTGCAAACAACATTTTCCTTAACTGTGGAAAGTGCTACTCCAAAGATAAAAAGGCAAGGGATGTCAATGACAACAATATGGATCTATCCTGCAGATGCTAAATAAATACTGAAAAACTCGACCGCACACCCAGGGAAGGGCAGAAGCATTTGCAACACAGATTACAGAGGAATCAATCTTTAAGCCTATTAGTATTCCAGAATGGCATCACCCATCAGCGAATGCCAGGAAATGTACCATAGAAACAGCAGCGGGCTCTATGACACCATTGATCCTGCTGAAAGAAAGGAAACAAGATGTGGCCTGGGATGTGGTCTTCCCACAAAGTCTCTGGACATGCCATCAGCACAGCGGGGCACATTGTAAATACGACTTTCAATTTAAACGCCATGGTTCTACTGTGGATACTTTGCTCAAATCTTACAACCTGCCATAATTCTAAGAGAAATTAACCAGATAAATGTTTGTGAGAATATTTATTTAGTAGTGCTGTATAATTTAGAAATAGCAAAATAAATAATTCGTTTTAAGCATAGTATTAGAAGTAATTTGTTTCAAACCTTGCGTTTAGTTTTATTTTTATATTCTGGGCATACTAGCTGTTATTATTACTCATTAAAAAGTACTCAATGTATTGACCTTGGAAAATCTGAATGGTCCTGGGTGGTTGAGTAAACAATGATTTGTAAATTCTTCTTTGACATACTAGCTCATATGCAGCTAAATTTCACTAAGGCAACGATCCCAAAAAGTATTATTGACGTGATGCTATTCAAATATAAGATAATTCTGATACAGCAATACCTTATCAGCATACATAAGGATATCAAACTTTTGAGTTCAGAATAGTGAAAGGCCGGGTCACTGCAGCCAAGAGGCAAACTTGTGACCTGTGCGACATATGCAGATTTCTTTAGTGAACATTTAAACTCACCACAGACTCAACCAGCATTTAAACAGTCAGGCATTATTTCTACTAAGTGTTCTGTAAATATCTGACAGTAGATATCTGTGTCTGTCATTTGACCAGGTCGACTTTCTCATGCAGAGAAAATGAGAATTTCACTTTTGGTGCTTACTTGTATTACTGCAAAATAAATGACTCATCTTTCCCCATAAGATACTATAGAAAATTGCCGTGCCCAACCTTTTGGTCAGATAGTTTGCTGTGCTTTCACAATAAATAATTTTATGCTTTGAGTACGTTAATCAAATATTTGTCCTTAAACCTTAAAATCATGCTAGCAGCAATGACGTACAATGGGGCATATTTACAAGAAAGTGGCGCATTGGTTGCGATGCACCACTTTTTTTTGCGTCCCTCTGTGCATCCTAATGACACCATGATTATGACATATTTCCAATACAGCACACCATGGCAGTCCTTACCAAATCACCATCACAATTTTGGCCCTATTCTGGCGCTTTGCTTAGCACCAACAATTTTGGTTTAAGTGCATCAAAGCACAGGGAGGTTCAGGGGCCAATAGACGAGCGTCATTTTAACGCCAGCCTTGGGTAGGCATTACAAATGATGGAAAAAATGGTAGACGGAAATCTTGTAAATTTCACTGTGTCATTTGTTTGGGCCTCCCTGTGTGGGAACGCCCCCCATCCATACATTATGCCTGGCACAGGCATAATGTGATGCAAGGGTTTACAAAGTGGTGCAATGCAAGCATTGCACCACTTTGTAAATATGGCCAGGGAGAAAGGCCTTCTAAACGCCACCTTAGTTTTAAAAAAATGACATTAGGGCAGTGCAAGGCGGCTCTAGAGGCTTGTAAATATGCACCAATGTTTTACCAACAAAGATGATCACAGCTACTCTTTCCAGAGCCAAAACTATCGGAAACAAGGGAGATAGACGTGTCAAAACATCTGTTTGAAGTTTCAACACGTGCTTAGTGTCCTAATCAAATATTACAAATATTGAAAAATATTCACATTGACTGAGTCTGTGGAACACAAAGCATTTTTTCATTTAGAAAGTAAGTTTTGCTGCTGCTCAATTCAATGGTACACAATTGAGTCAGCACACAGGTAAGAAAGATTTAGTGGGGCCCTGCACCAACTCCATAAGAAGACCTACTGCAGGTTGCACATAACCTTTGGCTTCTTTCTCTGGTCTTTCTATCTGGCAAGGTTATCATGTGAAAGGCATATATGTATCACTAAAAGACCTAATATGGCTTTATGGGTAGGCTAGTCATAGGCGAACTGAACCAAAAGAAACTTGGATATTATATGTTGGAATTTAGAGAAGCATGCTCAGTACTCTGATACAATGTCGATAGATACATTGTGGAGATTTAAGTGTCAAGAAAATCTTGTTAAATTATTGTGTGTTTACACAGTGGGCACTGTCTACACAACATAACTACAGGAATAAATGAAAAAAAAACACCTCTGACATATTGGGGTAAATGGTGTGCATCCTGAAAGATATAACCTCTTCATTGATTTGTGATGAAAGGTCGAATCCTCCTGGAAATCAACCAAACCCATGGTGACAATGAAATCTTCTCAGAAGATATGCCCTCTCATATTCCATACCTTCAGCAATGTGAGATATAGCCTACGTAGCAGTATGATTTTACAACAAGCATTATGCATCTCATTTAAGTAGTAGAATTGTACAACTATTGAATAACAATGACATTGACCATGTATGCAGCACATAAAAAATAATTGTTTTCCTCTGATTAAAAAATGGAATGTAATCTTTCTCAATATTATTGTTCCTATTTTATTGAACTGTGGAGCGAGAAGACGGAGTTGGTTCTGCTTGAATTTTGATTGAAGAGTTGGCTGCTCGTTATAGATAAATCTCTGCTGTTACTACCTAGTGCTTTTAGATATCTTACTAAAATACTTTGACAGATTGAATTGGAAAGGATGTAAGAAGAGATCCTCTGTTTTGCAATATTATCATATAAAAATGTATACATCCATTAATATATTGCAAGTTTCCTAATTTTTGCTTTTATGTTCTGAGACCTGTGGGAAGACCAGGCCCACACAAGGCAGTTCCCCTTTTAGACTTACTCACCGGGCCCATGAGGGAAGGCACGGCTCCCACTGTCCATATTTTTCTTTTTGAAAGAAATGTACTCACCTATATTGCAATTGCAGTGAGAGTACTTGCATCCCAACCTCACTCTCCCATGAATTCTATGTTTACAATAATATATCTGTGGATATCGTAAAGAATCTCTAGAGTAGATGTCTGCTCCACAATTTACAATACCAATGGATAATGTGAAGTAATAACTGTGTTCATGAATGACATATACAGACTATGGAGCTGGTGCCCCTCCAGTCATAGTAAACAGAAGGCATGGGAGAGTGCAAGGAGGAGATGCATTGCTGCAGCAAAAAACACACTGTACATTTCCATGTAATAATAAACCATCAAACTGATATGCCCTGTGGGGGCTGGTACAATGAAAAGGAATCATTGGATAGTCCAACTGTCTGCCACATGTCTTGGGGGCGAATGACAAAAAAAATATACTGGATTAAGGAGCAAAGCCTCCCCTTAGGAGCATGGGGGACAATAAAAAATGAAAATTCTGAAAATGTTAAAAGTTATGTGTCGTCCAAACGAGTCAACCTTCAGTCAACATTTTTCCTGGAAGGTTGAATTTCTTTACAGGAGATTGCCCGTATCTATCATATTTTCTCAAAAGATCCTGTGGGTCTCAAGACTTAATTTAGACTGTTCCATACAGACCACAGAGAAAAGCCATATAATTAATCTATTTTAAATGCTGCTTATGCATGAGGGACACATAGTTCTTTCCTCTGGCATGCACCTGAATGCAAATTTTGGCTAACCCCATAATTAACAAATCAAGAGGCGCACTCTCTGTGTTCAGTAAACTTCCAGCACCCCATTACATATTCTAATAGAATCTACATGGAAATAAAATAAAAGCATATATAGTTCCAATTCTTTATATAGGAATCATCAGTACATGGACATATTACAGATACATTATTTTCAATTCCATGTACTTGTACACTTTTATGGCACCAATACCATTATTTCATATGTGTGGATCATGTATTATACAACATTATACATGTATCATGTATTATACAACATTATGAATTGTAGTAAAGTCAAATGTGTGGCACAACCTTTATAGCACGCCAAAATTCAGTGCCTTTTAATTTTTTAAAGACTACTAATTTGTTTAACAATGTGCATATATATTCATTTTGTTTTCAACTGCAACACCTCAGTACAGCGTATACATCTTTATGGCAAACGATGAGATTACCATATGTAGCAAATCTAGGGTTAGAATGCCTTTTCTCCTTTATACATAGAATGCATTGTTTGTTTACAACAAAATGTGGGATTACAATTCCACTGCACTGGAGTTAAAGGAACAACTGACACTCATTTTTTCACCTATTAAACAATTCAAAAGCATATTTTTATTATATTTTGAACATAAACAACAGAAACAATTTCCTCTGTTTCATCATATACTCCTTTCCTTCTTTTTATTTTCTCTCTACCTTCTCAACTTTCCTTTCCATGCTTAGCTTGCATAATTAAATCTGAGGTTGACAAATCACTCCATTTTCTTCAAGATACTTCTTTTGTCTCAAAAATATGTAATTTCCACTTATATCACATCAGAGAAATCTGGTCACGTCTTCCTTTCTCTTTGTTAAAATTTTGTCAAAAGTCTTGTTTTTCCCATTCTTAATTCATGCTCCTCTTTTAGGTTGGTTTTGCTAAATACATTGCTGCACTGATCTAGAATTTTCATGTCTTGTGCTCATTGTTTATCCTCTCTTCCTTACCACTCAACTATTTCAACTTATTTCACTCAACTTCGGTAACTAACCTTGAATCTTCATTTAGGTTTCACTTTCTCTTTCTTGTACTGAAATGTGTTCACTTGCTGAAACCTCCTTTTCTATGTTCCTGATTTCTTTACATATTTCATCTGAAACGTTTCACTGTGTCACACTATGTGCTCCAAAGCGTCTATGTGCTACTTTTCACTTTTGCTTTTTTTTAGCACCTAAGCTTTGCAATGAACACTTCAATCATACAGGGACTGCAACAACACTCTGTGGTTTCAAAAATGTGTTGAAAGACAATCTTCTTGAGCTATCCTACCCCTCTTAGATTGTGTGTTTTGCTACTGTTCTATTTTAATTTTTCCTCAACTGTTGCAATGCTTTAACTTTATTTTGTTCAGTACTTTAGCTAAAAGCACTATACAAAATAAACACAATTGTGGAAAACAAGTAACCATAAATCATTGGCTGAGAAAAAATCGCTTCCTTTTAAAATTATTCATTGCTTTGTCATCAGCTGCAAACTGGTTTTCTTGAAAGAATCCAACTAGACATGCATAGTGCATATCACTAGCTCAGTCAACTCATTTAGGAAAGATGTGATAATCGTCCTCTAGAGGTGTACTGCAGAAAATGCAATGTCATAAAATTGGCAATAACTGTGGATAGGAGTTCAAAATGATGCAGTATGTAATAGACCAGTGGTTCCCAACCTTTTGACTTCTGTGGACCCCTACTTTATCATTACTGGAGCTCGGGGACCCCCCTCTCAATCTTTATTGGAATCCAGGGACCCCCCCCCCCACTGAGTTATAATTGAAAGCTGGGGACCTAATCTGTTGTTATTTAATGTTTTAAGTAGTAAGCTTCGCGGACCTCCAGGGGTCCCCAGACCACAGGTTGGGAACCACTGTAATAGACTGCATTTTGGTTTGAATTCATAACTATAACTGCACAGGAAAAGACACAAAGCTTCTTTATAACCTGGAAAATGGTGCAGCAAATTAAGCACTTGCTACTGACATGTGGTGTGATATCCAGACTAAAGCAAAATCTGCTTTTGATCCTTCTGAAGTTGATAAATTAAGTACAATTAAATTGAGAAAAAGCAGCACAGCTACAATTGATAGAAACAGCCAAAATATACTATTGGGAGCTATATAGGAAAATGTATTAGATACTGTCTTCGTTGTGATATATTTTGCAAAAAGAATGAAAAATTGACCAATCCATAAAGCATGAAACAAGTACGTTTTAAACAAACAACTTCTAGTAGGAAAACCCCAGTGTTCACAAAATCAATTAGGAAGCATTTTCCACCTATGAATATCTGCATTGTCTCATTGAAGAGCAAAAAAAGTTTCTAATACCAAAGATGGAAACATTCAGTAATATAGGACATGGTCCTTCATAGATCAGTCTCAGAGGGTGTCAAAACTTCAGTGAATCGCATAAAATACACTATATTTTCTGTTATTTCCTCTCATTTCCCATACCTTTAGACTGACTTTTTTTAATGATTTCTTATGAATCAGTTTTGCCATGTGTTAGACCTGACAGCCTTAGGTTAGTCACCCCTAACTTTTTGCCTGCCTCCCTCCACTTTGTGGACACTGTTTTTGCTGGTTTTTAGACTCTGCGCACTTTACCACTGCTAACCAGTGCTAAAGTGCATATGCTCTCTCCCTTAAAACATGGTAACCTTGAATCATACCTGATTGGACTATTAATCTACTTATAAGTCCCTAGTAAGGAGCACTTTATGTGCATAGGGCTGGTAAATTAAATGCTACTAGTGGGCCAGCAGCACTGATTGTGCTACCCACTTAAGTAGCCCCTTTTTTTACTTGTCTCAGGCCTGCCATTACAAGGCCTGTGTGTGCAGTTTCACTGCCACCTCGACTTGGCATTTAAAAGTACTTGCCAAGCCTAGAACTCCCCTTTTTCTACATATATGTCACCCTTAATGTGTGCCCTAGGTTACCCCTAGAGCAGGGTGCTGTGTGGGTAAAAGGCAGGACATGTACCTGTGTTATTATATGTCCTGGTAGTGTAAAACTCCTAAATTCATTTTTACACTACTGTGAGGCCTGCTCCCTTCATAGGCTAACATTGGGGCTGCCCTCATACACTGTTGAAGTGGCAGCTGCTGATCTGAAAGGAGCAGGAAGGTCATATTTAGTATGGCCAGAATGGTAATACAAAATCCTGCTGACTGGTGAAGTCGGATTTAATATTACTATTCTAGAAATGCCACTTTTAGAAAGTGAGCATTTCTTTGCACTTAAATCCTTCTGTGCCTTACAATCCACGTCTGGCTGGGCTTGGTGGACAGCTCCTTCTGCATTCACTCAGACACACCTCAAACACAGGGTACTCAGCCTCACTTGCATACATCTGCATTTTGAATGGGTCTTCCTGGGCTGGGAGGGTGGAGGGCCTGCTCTCACACAAAGGACTGCCACACCCCCTACTGGGACCCTGGCAGACAGGATTGAACTGAAAGGGGACCTGGTGCACTTCTTAGCCACTCTTTGAAGTCTCCCCCACTTCAAAGGCACATTTGGGTATAAAACAGGGCCTCTGCCCTACCTCATCAGACACTTGCTGGAGAAGAAACCTGAACCAGAAACTACATCCTGCCAAGAAGAACTGCCTGGCTGCTCAAAGGACTCACCTGTCTGCTTTCTACAAAGGACTGCTGCCTTGCTGTTGGCCTGCTGCCTTGCTGAACTCTTGTCTGGCTGTGAAAGTGCTCTCCAAGGGCTTGGATAGAGCTTGCCTCCTGTTCCCTGAAGTCTCAGGACCAAAAAGACTTCCCTCTTTCGCTTGGACGCTCCGTGCGCCGAAAATTTTGACGCACAGCTTTTTCCGCAGCGAGAAAAACGCCGCACACCGACGCTGATCGACGCGACGCTCTTGGGACGACCGAAAATCCGACGCACGGCTTCGCAAGGACAACGCCGCCCGACTTCTAGAGGAGAAATCGACGCAACGCCTGCCGTGAGATCGTAATTTCGACGCGCAGCCCCGCATAACGACGCGCAGCCGGAAAACAAGCAGGAAAATCCACGCACAGACCCGGGACATCTGGTAATCCCTGCGATCCACGAAAAGAGACTGTCCGCGCGCTGGAAAACGACGCATGACTGCCTCGCATGGAAAATAACGACGCAAGTCCGTGTGTGCTGAGGAGAAATTGACGCACACACCCTTTTTCCACGCACCTCTTCTTTTGTGGCCCTCTGAGGAGATTTTTCCACGCTAAACCACGTACTTGTGCTTGAAAGAGACTTTGTTTATATTCTAAAGACTTAAGACACTTTATATCACTTTTCAGTGATATCTCTACAATTTCCCATTGCAACTTTATTCTTTTTGACCTACAATTATCCTGATAAATATTATATATTTTTCTAAACACTGTGTGGTGTATTTTTGTGGTGCTATATGGTGGTATTGTATGATTTATTGCACAAATACTTTACACATTGCCTTCTAAGTTAAGCCTGACTGCTTGTGCCAAGCTACCAGAGGGTGGGCACAGGATAATCTTGGATTGTGTGTGACTTACCCTGACTAGAGTGAGGGCTTTTGCTTGGACAGGGGGTAACCTGACTGCCAACCAAAAACCCCATTTCTAACACCATGTCTTTGACTGATCGTGACTGATATAACTTGTTGACTCTTTTTGTCTAGGGTTGCTCATTTCTGTGCTTTTCCTTATTACTGTTTTGGTATTTTTACTACTTCGGGTGACATTTATTGAGTTTGCTTCATTATTGTTATTTGATTAGATGTTGCACACATTGCACTGAAACTATCTCTGAGTCTTTGTGTCTGGGGCAATCTACAAAAGGTGAGCTAGGCATGGCAACACTGGTTACTTTGAACATTTGAAAAAGAGTGAAACATCCTTTAAGAGTTGGTGGTGCAATTTCAAGGAAAACGAACTAGTTTGGATTGAATAAATTGCCTCCAAAACAGAAATGGCGGGGCATATCATTTTCTTGAGTAACATAAAAAATCCCTCATAAAAATTAAGTCATTAGGCGATCTAGTGCGAGCTAAAGTGTTTTAATAATCTCTACTGACAGCAAATTCAGGGCAGTTAATAATAACACCTGCAATGTTGTCTTATGGATTTCAAATGTAATAAAAACATATACATTGCTCAAACAGTCATAATTTATGGAACACTTATATTTGATTACTGGTATGCACAAGGACAGTTTAAATCTCACCACAAAGGATTCTAATGTATGTCCGACATTAGAGATCTTGCATTTTGGCATGGAGACAGGAAAGCAGAATATAAGGTGTAAATGATGAAATAAAACAAAGCAAGTCATTTACGTGCTACACATTTTTATTCTTAGGTGTGGTCAATGAATTGTCTGATTGCAGTTGCTACCCAAGTAAATCGCTCATCACATTTCAGCTGATTGAGCTAGGCGTGCAAAGGTTCAAGAAAAAAGTGCACTTCAAATCTTCAATCATTATGAAAAACACCACACTTTGACCTTGTGTTTAAAAGTTAAGCGGAATGGCATTATAAAAATTAAATTGGATCCTGCTCATTTCCATAATATCCTTCAAGAGGCCCTGCCTAGCCTGGAGAGGACGCCCTGTTTCGTTATCTTTCCTGATGACCTCTTCTCTTGCCTGCACATCCGCTCGTTTTTCTTTCCTGAAGACTGCACCCTACTGCTGCATGCACTTGAACATTTCCATTAAAATCTAGGCCATCATCACTCATTCTTATCTACAGCAGGCTGTGGAACAGTGCCACGCCAGCAATCACATACAAACTATTCTCGGAGGAAAATATTAGCTGCACGCATTCTCATCCAATAAGCAAAGCTTTTCCTCCTTGACATATTATTGTGCACCAACAAGAATATAAACGCAGCGCCCCTTGATGTTTGGATTGCAGAAATATACGCAGTGTGAAATACTCACAGAGCAACTTACTGTTAAGTAATTAAGTTTTCGTTTGATAGGATGACTGTCCGCTAAAAGGGAAAGAAGTTTCTCTAGGTATCCACCGTGCCGGTGAGTACCCAAACTTTTCTTAATAGCAGAGGAAACAAGCATTTGCAATGCAATCGGTCTCGCATTTGTGAAAGTTAGAGCTCTTGGCAGTGGAAATGTATTTTTTTTTTCACTTTTATTTTTTTGTACGCAGTGGAGTGATGATATTTGCATAGCGCTATTGTCATTTGTATGACCTTGCAGCGCTGGAGAATAAGAATATACTGTTCTAATGTGCATGAAGCAAGGAAAGAGTGCAGAACCGCTGGGTGTCTCTAGGTGTCCCTTGAGACCTCTTTTGGCCACATAATGTACAGAACCCTACAATCTTGAATTCAACACATCCCCAATGACTTTCGGGCGCTGTGCTGCAACATTTTTATGCTGTGCATTCAGGTTATGAAGGAGGGGAGTCAAGAGTAATACGATGGCTGAAAAAAAGAAAATTAACAACGTCCTGGAAAAAGCAAACACTCATAAAGAATGCAAGATTAAGTAAAGCAGGTGAAATGTAAGCAGAACAACATGTTTATGTTAAGGCTTATATACTTCTAATATGCTGGCTGAAAAAACCCTGCAACATCTACTGTTCTAATGGGCACAAAGGAGGGAAATGTGCTGTACCACAGGCTGTCACTATGTGTTCCTTGGGGCCTCTTTTGGCTACAAAAGGTACAGCACCCTGCAATGTTGAATGTCAAGGACTGGGTGGCCTAATCCACATATGACCAAGCAAAGCTGTGGCAGGAGCCACTGGAAGACTAACTGATATACCCAAGTATTTGGCTCTTGCAGTCGAGCAGTACTGTTCAGGTTACCACATTCTGCATAGGAGAGCAAACTGTGCTCCTCCATGACTTGGGGATGACAAACTTCAAATATTTGTGAGGTTAAGCAGTAGGGTAGAATGTATAGGAGATATGACTATACAATCCATGTCTTACGATTCCCATACACAGGAGGTTCTAACCATAACCTATGAGACCACAGCATGTCACGTTACAGGTCTTCAACAGCAGTGTCACCGAAAACGGTAGTGTCAGAACTGGTGAGAATGGAGCTGTTATGTAATTAAGGAGTGACATGGCAGTCCAGCTAGCACCAGCATGGACCGCAGTGCCATATGCATGCTGCGGCAGTCGGAGCCAGGCAACAGAAGTGGAGGCCTGGAAGCAGTGAAGTATTTACCTGTCCAGCAGTTAAGTCATGTAGAGTGTAGCATACACTCCATTCTGTCTCCCGGCCTGCGGTGCCACATAGTGCAGACAGAGCTCCCAAATGGCAGTGGCGGCCAGCTGCCCTTTCCACCCAAGAACAATACAGTGCCAGAGCACCCTCAACATACCTGGCTCATGCACACAACTCGCTCGCAAAACTCTGGACCTGGCAGCCATTAGCGCCACACTAAAATGAGCCCCAACTCACTGCTCTCCTAGTCCAACAGCGTCCGTGCCATAGAGACAGACCACGTCCCCACCGGAGGCATCAAAGAAGCCCTGCATATTCCCAGTCCCACCCTCGGAAGGCTGGTGGAGCTTTACTAACCATTTCGCACTTTTCTGTTCCTTGTTGCCAAGGACAGGGGAAGACAGCCTGATTTACAGCCCTGTTTACAGAAACAGTGGTGCAGTGAAGCTAAGCGGAGAGCAAGAATGCTCTGCAAATGAAAAGGTAAGCTTTGCCGAACGCGAGCAGAAAACCAAGAAAAAAATAGTCCTTCAAAGAACAGATAAACACAACAAAATGTAATTATACAGTAGTTAGTCCCTGCTCCTAAAGCGATAAAGAAGGGACAAAGAGGAATGACTGACCACTAGAAAGCAAGGACTTTTAAATGACACTGAAACAAACAAATGAAATGGCTTTAAGCCCACAGACGTACACTAAAAGTATACAAGAGAGTGCATGCTTACATATAACCTAAAAATAGTTCTCCCTACTCGCCCAATCGCTGACTGTGTGTGGCATGGACAGGTTCTGAATCACAACCTGTAGATAAGCACAGGGCAATACAATCCATCAAGAAGTCATGCACAAAGCAGTACAAAGCAGTACAATCTAGGAGATTTGCTTGTGCCATTTTTTTTCAGCACTTTAACGCCTGCTCAGAGCAGGCTTTAAAAGGAGGCTCTCATTGCTTACAATGGGCCTTTGGATGCTTTGCTGGACTAGTGTCAAAAATTCAGATGCTACTCCCCTAACTACCCTCATGGTGTGCCGTATTTTAAATATGGTGCACAAATTGTGGCATTAGGAGGATGCTAAGGGGTGCAAGAAAGGTGGCGCTGCACTGTGTGCAGTGCCATTTCTCTTAAATAAGCCCCTAAGTGTGGTTAAAAAATACCATGCATTTTCATCACCCAAGTGTGCAGCTGCACTTAGCTAACAAAGAATTCACATCTATTATACAGCCTCTATTTATGCTTTGAAAACACAATAACAGAACAGATGAAGAACATCCTTTAAAATGACTTAGGACCTAATTTACTGTTTAGCGGAGGGGTTACTCCGTCACAAATGTGATGCATATCCTGTCCATCGTATTACAAGTCCCATAGGCAATAATGGAATTATAATAGGACAGACTAGATATCCGTCATGTTTGTGATTGGGTAACTCCCTCCACCAAACTCTAAATCAGGCCCTTACTATCTATGGGAACCAAGATAAACGAGAATCATCAAGCAGGTATTTCAACTAATCATTTTGGGAGCAAAAAGGAAAAGCAAAGGTGACTAGCATTTTTCCACTACATGTGCAGGGCAGGATACCCATTGCAGTTCACATTTACCACCATCCTTCCCTATTTCACCTTCACATGGGGCTGAAGACTTTCCAAGAAAGACTTCATCACAAAACAAAGCTCCAATAGTTGATTGGGCTGAGGCTCTTCTCACATCATTTAAGCTCCTTGATGTCTACACCTTGCCCCTCCACCCATACAACATATTTTGCCTGTTTTTTTCCAAGTGCCACCTTCCCATACCAATCTTTCTCTCTCCTTCCCATTTCCTTATTGTATTGGCAGCCCCATATCATCATACATTTTATGCTTCTGTCTTGTACAACACCCCCTTGATTTATATCGGACTGTTCAATATGTAAGTCTCATGCATTCAGACAAACACATACTAAAACATAAACACACAGACAACTTTGTTTGAAATACAAACAACTACAAAACTGCTGAACTATCCCATTTCTAGCAGAATTCCACATTATGTAAAAGGTCAACTAGGCTGTAAAAATAAATGTGCATGCGCTGTATCTATGCTTTTATGAAGGGTAGTCCCTTATTTAGATGTGGGTTTCCTTTACAATCAATGAAAACCTGTGCACTTCCTCCCACTCTGAAATAAGTAGGGGAAAACAGCCAATCAAACAAAGAATGGGAGACATATGTACACTGAAATAGAGACAGGCGAGTTACATTTACTGTCTAAGAGACAAGATGAAATAAACAATGAAATGATGATGGCAGACACACCAGGATTTAAGGACAAATGCTACAAAATCACTGACATAAAAAGATAGTGGATTACTCACCTAAGTTGGGACTGGCAGATCTTGATTGGCACATGTAGACAAATTCACTTACAGTCGAACAGCAACACACACAACCTGTATATGAACAGTGCTTCAGACTCACTAAAACTGGAGTAAGAAGGAAAACCCATACTGCAGAGAGAGTATACATACAACTTCAGTGGAATAGGGACACACACATATGACATAAGTTAAAGGAAAGAATAAAAAGTTGCATGCATGGTGAAATTATTTCACCACTGTTTTGAACAGCTCATTCCTCTTTGTTTAAAGTCCCCTGACATTTCCCAGGGACAATAGCACAGTCTTTTCATTTCCATCTATCACCCTTCAACTCCATTCTGAGATCTTCAAGTGCCTACCAGTGATATGACACTTGGTGGGTCCCAGGTTTCTCATGTTGAATAACTTTAAAAATGGACACAAACAATTTCTTAGCATCTACTGCATCACAACTTACTTTACCTCAGTCTCTTCCTGACTTTCTTATTCCAAAACCTAAGTTTGTTTCTCAAGCTGTTAAATCCATTTATCTCTAACAGTGCCTCTACAATCAGATTTCAAGTGAACATTTGCATCAAGCCATGATCCCTTTAGAAACTTCAAATCTTGAAAATAAGCAACCTAATTACAAGAAAAACAACAATTGCAAATAGCCTTTTGTTAGAAATGGGGTCTTTGGTTGACAGTCAGGTTACCCCCTGTTCAAGCAAGGACCCTCACTCTAGTTAGGATAAAAGAGAATCACCCTCAGCTAACCCCTGCTTACCCCCTTGGTAGCTTGGCAGAGCAGTAGGCTTAACCTCAGAGTGCTGGGCGTAAAGTATTTGTACCAACACACACAGTAACTTACTGAAAACACTACAAAATGACACCACACCAGTTTAGAAAAATAGGAAATATTTATCTAGACAAAACAAGACCAAAACGATAAAAATCCAACATACACAAGTCAAGTTATGATTTTTTAAAGGTTTAAAATAAAAAGAGTCTTTAGGTAGTTGTAACAACACACTAGCGCTGCTAGCGTGTAAATGTACCTGGTTTGCGGCAAAAATAACCCCGCACGGGCGGTGTGCGTCGAAAATAACCCTGCACGGGTATATGCGTCGAAAACAGCTCGGCACGGCGAGGCGCGTCGAAAAAGCCAGCCACGCGACGGTCCGAAAGTCCCGCGGCGCTGGTTGCGATCTCTCAGCCTTCGTCAGCGATGCTGCGCGTCGTTTCTCCTGCTCCGGGCGTCGATTCTCCGGTCGCGTTTCCTGCGGCGTCGTTTCTCAGCTGCGGAGCCGGCGTCGCGTCGTTTTCTCAGCCGCGATCGGATTCGCGTCGATCTTTTCTCCGCACGGTGCTCGGTGCGTGTATTTTTGTCCTTAGGTTGCCAGCCTCTCCTTTCAGGATCCCAGGAACTGGAAGGGCACCACAGAGCAGAGTAGGGGTCTCTCCAGAGACTCCAGGTGCTGGCAGGAAGAAGTCTTTGCTATCCCTGAGACTTCAACAACAGGAGGCAAGCTCTACATCAAGCCCTTGGAGATTTCTTCTTCAAGATGGAAGGCACACAAAGTCCAGTCTTTGCCCTCTTACTCAGGCAGAAGCAGCACTGCAGGAAAGCTCCACAAAGCACAGTCACAGGCAGGGCAGCACTTGTTCCTCAGCGATCAGCTCTTCTCCAGGCAGAGGTTCCTCTTGATTCCAGAAGTGTTTCTAAAGTTTGTAAGTTTGGGTGCCCTTCTTATACCCATTTTAGTCTTTGAAGTCACCTTCCTTCAAAGGGGACTCACACCTTCTTGTGAAATCCTGCCTTGCCCAGGCAAGGCCTCAGACACACACCAGGGGGTTGGAGACAGCATTGTCAGAGGCCGGCACAGTCCTTTCAGATGAGAGTGACCACTCCACCCCTCCCTCCTAGCAGAGATGGCTAATCAGGAAATGCAGATTACACCCCAGCTCCCTTTGTGTCACTGTCTGGTGTGAGGTGAAAAACAACCCAACTGTCAAACTGACCCAGATAGGGAATCCACAAACAAGGCAAAGTCACAGAATGGTTTAAGCAAGAAAATGCTCACTTTCTAAAAGTGGCATTTCCAAACGCACAATCTCAAAATCAACTTTACTAAAAGATGTATTTTTAAATTGTGAGTTCAGGGATCCCAAACCCCCACATGTCCATCTACTCTCTAGGGGAATCTACACTTTAATCATATTTAAAGGTAGCCCCCATATTATCCTATGAGAGAGACAGACCTTGCAACAGTGAAAACGAAATTGGTAGTATTTCACTGTTAGGACATATAAACCACATTACTATATGTCCTACCTTATCCATACACTGCACCCTGCCCTTGGGGCTACCTAGGGCCTACCTTAGGGGTGTCTTACATGTAAGGAAAGGGAAGGTTTAGGCCTGGCAAGGGGGTACACTTGCCAAGTCGAATTTACAGTGTAAAAATACACATACAGATACTGCAGTGGCAGGTCTGAGACATGATTACAGAGCTACTTATGTGGGTGGCACAACCAGTGCTGCAGGCCCACTAGTAGCATTTGATTTACAGGCCCTGGCACCTCTAGTGCACCTTACTAGGGACTTACTAGTAAATCAAATATGCCAATCATGGATAAACCACTTACATACAATTTAAACAGGAGAGCATATGCACTTTAGCACTGGTTAGCAGTGGTAAAGTGCTCAGAGTTGAAAAGCCAACAGCGACAGGTCAGAAAAACATAGGAGGCAGGAGGCGAAAAAGACTGGGGATGACCCTGCATAAGCAAAAGTCCAACACGACCCCCTACCAGCCTAAAGCCAGGGGAGAACAATCAATACCTTGATGTACTTCCCTGATTGGGGCGATAGAACAGGGACCCAGGCCCACAACAGCAGGGGCATGTTCCAGTTCTACGCCTTCCTGACTCCAGTTGGATCCCTCTGTCCATACTCTCAGGGCCCACTAAGCTAACCCATGGGGAACCCTTCTCCACATCTACAGACACCATCTGTGCAACACCTAACTTTACTTTGCTCACAGATGTATTGCAATGGGCAGATAGTACCACCAGGGCCAACACAGTGGTGTTGCCCACTCCACCCCCGGGGTGTGACTCTCGTCCTCCCCCCCCCAGGGGCAACTCTGTCCACCAGGACAGCAAGCCACAGTGGCCCCAGACAACTGTCAGGGATGAGAGCCCGACCTCAGGCCTCTCTAACCACTGTGACTGTGGAGAGTGGGGGGTGGTAGCCCCAGGTGCCTGGCACCCTTCGACCACTCTCTCTTCCACCAGGTCAGGGATGTTAACCTGACCCTGGTCCTCCCCTCTGGGGCTCTGTACCCTCCCCGCAGAAGCGGCACCCCCAGAGTCAAAAACTGTCAGGGTGCTTGTAGAAGCAGTCCTGCACAATTCTTCCATCAGTGCAGGGATGTTAACCTGCAACTGATCCTCCAACCTGGGGTCTGTACCTTCAGGTTGGACCAGGGCCAGGGGTGAGGCTTCCCTCCCCCTGCCCTCTCTTCTGGGGTCCTGAACCACCCAACTAGGAGCGGCCCCCCCAGAAGACAACATGGTAGGGGCACTGTTAGCAGTAGCCCCTTCCTCCAGGTCAGGGGGGACACCCTTAACCTGGCCTCCCAATCCAGGGTCTGTACCCACAGACTGGATCACTGCCTGGCAACCCAGGACTTCCTGGGGGGCATACCTACCCCCTACCAGGTCAGAGTTTACCCTCTGAACCTGGTCATCCAACCCAGGGTCACCACCCTGCGGTTGAACCACTGCCTGGCACACCAGGACTTCCTTGGGAGCACACCTACCCCCTATCAGGTCAGAGTTTACCCCCTGAACCTGATCATTCAACCCAGAGTCACCACCCTGCGGTTGAACCACTGCCTGGCACACCAGGACTTCCTTGGGAGCACACCTACCCCCTATCAGGTCAGAGTTTACCCCCTGAACCTGATCATTCAACCCAGAGTCACCACCCTGCGGTTGAACCATTGCCTGGCACACCAGGACTTCCTTGGGAGCACACGTACTCCCCATCAGGTCAGAGTTTACCCCCTGAACCTGATCATCCAACCCAGAGTCACCATCCTGCGGTTGAATCATTGCCTGGCGCACCAGGACTTCCTGGGGGGCACACCTACCCCCCACAAGGGAAACTCTTTCCCCAAGGGCCATACAAGAGTCTGGCTGGCGCAGGTCTCCTGACCTCTGCCCATCTGACAGAGTCTGGATTCCCCCCAGCCCAGAAATGGTCTCACCAAGGTCATTCCTGGGGGGCTCTGCACTCAGAGCTGACCCCTGACCCTCCAGGTTCTCCACTGGGGTCCGCAACCCCCTCTCAACCCTCTGTCTGGACTTCTGCAACCCCTCACTAGGAGTGGTACTGCCAGACACCAGAACTGGTGGGACGCTGGGTACAGCCGCCCCCCCAAGTTCTCCTGACACTGTGGGGTCTCCCTCAACAGATGGCCCTATGGTACAGGCTAGGCTCCCCTCCTGGTGTTCCCGCAGGGAACCCTCCAGGACCTGGGACCGGATCTCGGGCACCTTGGGCCTCAACCCATCCCCATTCCCTCTCCTCTGAGACTGGACATGGGGTCCCTCACCCATCCCACTACACTGGGACCTACCTGGGACACTACAATCCTTCCCTACCTCACTTGGTTGGGAACTACCTAGACCACTCCTCTCAGGAGCACCCCCAAATGCCTCTTCAGACTCTCTGGTACTCACCCAGAAGTCTGCCTCCATTGTAAGCTCCCTGGGGTCAGAGAACTCACACTCCACCTGGTGTTGGCATAGCTCTGGAAAATAAGGACTAGACATATGCTCTCCAGCAATTACATCACTCAGCCCCTCACATGAATTAACCAAAGTACCCTTCACCCAACCATCCAGTGACTCTGCTTTGACAAAGCACCCCACATCACCCTCCTGAGACTGGTGAGACAGTACCTGACTGTCCCTGACATTCAACCCACACTCTTCTGGGATGTTTTCACACTCCATAACCAGGACTTCTACTTGGGGGGAACCCCTCTCCCTGTCACTCTCACTTAGAGTCAGTAGAGTGTCCCTCCCACCAGTAGGAATATGACTCCCCATGCCAGTTCCCCAATCCACCTCAGGGACCCTGTGCATCACTGGAGCTACCTCATACCCCTGAACCTCCTGGCGTGTGTTAACTCCCTCCTTCAAGTAGGGCACCACATCTCTGGGCATGTGCACTTCTTCAGCAGTACTGGATACAAGATTTTTGCTGCCACCATCTGAACTGGACTCAGCCCTCATGGCCTCCAGCTTCAGCTCTTCACAGCTCAGCTCTTGAGCTGCAATCCTTTCTTTTTCCAGGACTAAGGCTCTCTCCTCCTCAGCCCTCTCAAGCTCTGCATCTAGCTCTTCCAGACTCCGGATTCGAGCTAGGAGCCACTCATCTCTTTCTGTTTCCTCCTCTTCGGAGTAGTCATCCTCCTCAGACTCATTTGGTGGTGTTGCCTGACAACGTTTCAATTCATACTGAAACAGGGCTGACTCAAGATCCTCCCTTCTGGATTTCTTGTTCACAGCCAGTCCCCTTTCCATGCAAAATGCTTTAAGCTGCCACTTTTTATACATAAATAGGTGCCAGAAATTGACTTCCATTCTGCAAAGGCTTCACAACCAAAAACCAAAGTCCAAAAATATTATCAATACTTCCAGGAGGACATCAGAGAACAAAAAGCAGAATCACAAGACAAGTAGTATGTGGTCACGTAGTGGTCTGAGATCAAAACAGTAGTGTACACTTAATTACTGTATGTCAAGTACAAATACAAGTCCAATCCCGACCGCTGGTCACCAATGTTAGAAATGGGGTCTTTGGTTGACAGTCAGGTTACCCCCTGTTCAAGCAAGGACCCTCACTCTAGTTAGGATAAAAGAGAATCACCCTCAGCTAACCCCTGCTTACCCCCTTGGTAGCTTGGCAGAGCAGTAGGCTTAACCTCAGAGTGCTGGGCGTAAAGTATTTGTACCAACACACACAGTAACTTACTGAAAACACTACAAAATGACACCACACCAGTTTAGAAAAATAGGAAATATTTATCTAGACAAAACAAGACCAAAACGATAAAAATCCAACATACACAAGTCAAGTTATGATTTTTTAAAGGTTTAAAATAAAAAGAGTCTTTAGGTAGTTGTAACAACACACTAGCGCTGCTAGCGTGTAAATGTACCTGGTTTGCGGCAAAAATAACCCCGCACGGGCGGTGTGCGTCGAAAATAACCCTGCACGGGTATATGCGTCGAAAACAGCTCGGCACGGCGAGGCGCGTCGAAAAAGCCAGCCACGCGACGGTCCGAAAGTCCCGCGGCGCTGGTTGCGATCTCTCAGCCTTCGTCAGCGATGCTGCGCGTCGTTTCTCCTGCTCCGGGCGTCGATTCTCCGGTCGCGTTTCCTGCGGCGTCGTTTCTCAGCTGCGGAGCCGGCGTCGCGTCGTTTTCTCAGCCGCGATCGGATTCGCGTCGATCTTTTCTCCGCACGGTGCTCGGTGCGTGTATTTTTGTCCTTAGGTTGCCAGCCTCTCCTTTCAGGATCCCAGGAACTGGAAGGGCACCACAGAGCAGAGTAGGGGTCTCTCCAGAGACTCCAGGTGCTGGCAGGAAGAAGTCTTTGCTATCCCTGAGACTTCAACAACAGGAGGCAAGCTCTACATCAAGCCCTTGGAGATTTCTTCTTCAAGATGGAAGGCACACAAAGTCCAGTCTTTGCCCTCTTACTCAGGCAGAAGCAGCACTGCAGGAAAGCTCCACAAAGCACAGTCACAGGCAGGGCAGCACTTGTTCCTCAGCGATCAGCTCTTCTCCAGGCAGAGGTTCCTCTTGATTCCAGAAGTGTTTCTAAAGTTTGTAAGTTTGGGTGCCCTTCTTATACCCATTTTAGTCTTTGAAGTCACCTTCCTTCAAAGGGGACTCACACCTTCTTGTGAAATCCTGCCTTGCCCAGGCAAGGCCTCAGACACACACCAGGGGGTTGGAGACAGCATTGTCAGAGGCCGGCACAGTCCTTTCAGATGAGAGTGACCACTCCACCCCTCCCTCCTAGCAGAGATGGCTAATCAGGAAATGCAGATTACACCCCAGCTCCCTTTGTGTCACTGTCTGGTGTGAGGTGAAAAACAACCCAACTGTCAAACTGACCCAGATAGGGAATCCACAAACAAGGCAAAGTCACAGAATGGTTTAAGCAAGAAAATGCTCACTTTCTAAAAGTGGCATTTCCAAACGCACAATCTCAAAATCAACTTTACTAAAAGATGTATTTTTAAATTGTGAGTTCAGGGATCCCAAACCCCCACATGTCCATCTACTCTCTAGGGGAATCTACACTTTAATCATATTTAAAGGTAGCCCCCATATTATCCTATGAGAGAGACAGACCTTGCAACAGTGAAAACGAAATTGGTAGTATTTCACTGTTAGGACATATAAACCACATTACTATATGTCCTACCTTATCCATACACTGCACCCTGCCCTTGGGGCTACCTAGGGCCTACCTTAGGGGTGTCTTACATGTAAGGAAAGGGAAGGTTTAGGCCTGGCAAGGGGGTACACTTGCCAAGTCGAATTTACAGTGTAAAAATACACATACAGATACTGCAGTGGCAGGTCTGAGACATGATTACAGAGCTACTTATGTGGGTGGCACAACCAGTGCTGCAGGCCCACTAGTAGCATTTGATTTACAGGCCCTGGCACCTCTAGTGCACCTTACTAGGGACTTACTAGTAAATCAAATATGCCAATCATGGATAAACCACTTACATACAATTTAAACAGGAGAGCATATGCACTTTAGCACTGGTTAGCAGTGGTAAAGTGCTCAGAGTTGAAAAGCCAACAGCGACAGGTCAGAAAAACATAGGAGGCAGGAGGCGAAAAAGACTGGGGATGACCCTGCATAAGCAAAAGTCCAACACGACCCCCTACCAGCCTAAAGCCAGGGGAGAACAATCAATACCTTGATGTACTTCCCTGATTGGGGCGATAGAACAGGGACCCAGGCCCACAACAGCAGGGGCATGTTCCAGTTCTACGCCTTCCTGACTCCAGTTGGATCCCTCTGTCCATACTCTCAGGGCCCACTAAGCTAACCCATGGGGAACCCTTCTCCACATCTACAGACACCATCTGTGCAACACCTAACTTTACTTTGCTCACAGATGTATTGCAATGGGCAGATAGTACCACCAGGGCCAACACAGTGGTGTTGCCCACTCCACCCCCGGGGTGTGACTCTCGTCCTCCCCCCCCCAGGGGCAACTCTGTCCACCAGGACAGCAAGCCACAGTGGCCCCAGACAACTGTCAGGGATGAGAGCCCGACCTCAGGCCTCTCTAACCACTGTGACTGTGGAGAGTGGGGGGTGGTAGCCCCAGGTGCCTGGCACCCTTCGACCACTCTCTCTTCCACCAGGTCAGGGATGTTAACCTGACCCTGGTCCTCCCCTCTGGGGCTCTGTACCCTCCCCGCAGAAGCGGCACCCCCAGAGTCAAAAACTGTCAGGGTGCTTGTAGAAGCAGTCCTGCACAATTCTTCCATCAGTGCAGGGATGTTAACCTGCAACTGATCCTCCAACCTGGGGTCTGTACCTTCAGGTTGGACCAGGGCCAGGGGTGAGGCTTCCCTCCCCCTGCCCTCTCTTCTGGGGTCCTGAACCACCCAACTAGGAGCGGCCCCCCCAGAAGACAACATGGTAGGGGCACTGTTAGCAGTAGCCCCTTCCTCCAGGTCAGGGGGGACACCCTTAACCTGGCCTCCCAATCCAGGGTCTGTACCCACAGACTGGATCACTGCCTGGCAACCCAGGACTTCCTGGGGGGCATACCTACCCCCTACCAGGTCAGAGTTTACCCTCTGAACCTGGTCATCCAACCCAGGGTCACCACCCTGCGGTTGAACCACTGCCTGGCACACCAGGACTTCCTTGGGAGCACACCTACCCCCTATCAGGTCAGAGTTTACCCCCTGAACCTGATCATTCAACCCAGAGTCACCACCCTGCGGTTGAACCACTGCCTGGCACACCAGGACTTCCTTGGGAGCACACCTACCCCCTATCAGGTCAGAGTTTACCCCCTGAACCTGATCATTCAACCCAGAGTCACCACCCTGCGGTTGAACCATTGCCTGGCACACCAGGACTTCCTTGGGAGCACACGTACTCCCCATCAGGTCAGAGTTTACCCCCTGAACCTGATCATCCAACCCAGAGTCACCATCCTGCGGTTGAATCATTGCCTGGCGCACCAGGACTTCCTGGGGGGCACACCTACCCCCCACAAGGGAAACTCTTTCCCCAAGGGCCATACAAGAGTCTGGCTGGCGCAGGTCTCCTGACCTCTGCCCATCTGACAGAGTCTGGATTCCCCCCAGCCCAGAAATGGTCTCACCAAGGTCATTCCTGGGGGGCTCTGCACTCAGAGCTGACCCCTGACCCTCCAGGTTCTCCACTGGGGTCCGCAACCCCCTCTCAACCCTCTGTCTGGACTTCTGCAACCCCTCACTAGGAGTGGTACTGCCAGACACCAGAACTGGTGGGACGCTGGGTACAGCCGCCCCCCCAAGTTCTCCTGACACTGTGGGGTCTCCCTCAACAGATGGCCCTATGGTACAGGCTAGGCTCCCCTCCTGGTGTTCCCGCAGGGAACCCTCCAGGACCTGGGACCGGATCTCGGGCACCTTGGGCCTCAACCCATCCCCATTCCCTCTCCTCTGAGACTGGACATGGGGTCCCTCACCCATCCCACTACACTGGGACCTACCTGGGACACTACAATCCTTCCCTACCTCACTTGGTTGGGAACTACCTAGACCACTCCTCTCAGGAGCACCCCCAAATGCCTCTTCAGACTCTCTGGTACTCACCCAGAAGTCTGCCTCCATTGTAAGCTCCCTGGGGTCAGAGAACTCACACTCCACCTGGTGTTGGCATAGCTCTGGAAAATAAGGACTAGACATATGCTCTCCAGCAATTACATCACTCAGCCCCTCACATGAATTAACCAAAGTACCCTTCACCCAACCATCCAGTGACTCTGCTTTGACAAAGCACCCCACATCACCCTCCTGAGACTGGTGAGACAGTACCTGACTGTCCCTGACATTCAACCCACACTCTTCTGGGATGTTTTCACACTCCATAACCAGGACTTCTACTTGGGGGGAACCCCTCTCCCTGTCACTCTCACTTAGAGTCAGTAGAGTGTCCCTCCCACCAGTAGGAATATGACTCCCCATGCCAGTTCCCCAATCCACCTCAGGGACCCTGTGCATCACTGGAGCTACCTCATACCCCTGAACCTCCTGGCGTGTGTTAACTCCCTCCTTCAAGTAGGGCACCACATCTCTGGGCATGTGCACTTCTTCAGCAGTACTGGATACAAGATTTTTGCTGCCACCATCTGAACTGGACTCAGCCCTCATGGCCTCCAGCTTCAGCTCTTCACAGCTCAGCTCTTGAGCTGCAATCCTTTCTTTTTCCAGGACTAAGGCTCTCTCCTCCTCAGCCCTCTCAAGCTCTGCATCTAGCTCTTCCAGACTCCGGATTCGAGCTAGGAGCCACTCATCTCTTTCTGTTTCCTCCTCTTCGGAGTAGTCATCCTCCTCAGACTCATTTGGTGGTGTTGCCTGACAACGTTTCAATTCATACTGAAACAGGGCTGACTCAAGATCCTCCCTTCTGGATTTCTTGTTCACAGCCAGTCCCCTTTCCATGCAAAATGCTTTAAGCTGCCACTTTTTATACATAAATAGGTGCCAGAAATTGACTTCCATTCTGCAAAGGCTTCACAACCAAAAACCAAAGTCCAAAAATATTATCAATACTTCCAGGAGGACATCAGAGAACAAAAAGCAGAATCACAAGACAAGTAGTATGTGGTCACGTAGTGGTCTGAGATCAAAACAGTAGTGTACACTTAATTACTGTATGTCAAGTACAAATACAAGTCCAATCCCGACCGCTGGTCACCAATGTTAGAAATGGGGTCTTTGGTTGACAGTCAGGTTACCCCCTGTTCAAGCAAGGACCCTCACTCTAGTTAGGATAAAAGAGAATCACCCTCAGCTAACCCCTGCTTACCCCCTTGGTAGCTTGGCAGAGCAGTAGGCTTAACCTCAGAGTGCTGGGCGTAAAGTATTTGTACCAACACACACAGTAACTTACTGAAAACACTACAAAATGACACCACACCAGTTTAGAAAAATAGGAAATATTTATCTAGACAAAACAAGACCAAAACGATAAAAATCCAACATACACAAGTCAAGTTATGATTTTTTAAAGGTTTAAAATAAAAAGAGTCTTTAGGTAGTTGTAACAACACACTAGCGCTGCTAGCGTGTAAATGTACCTGGTTTGCGGCAAAAATAACCCCGCACGGGCGGTGTGCGTCGAAAATAACCCTGCACGGGTATATGCGTCGAAAACAGCTCGGCACGGCGAGGCGCGTCGAAAAAGCCAGCCACGCGACGGTCCGAAAGTCCCGCGGCGCTGGTTGCGATCTCTCAGCCTTCGTCAGCGATGCTGCGCGTCGTTTCTCCTGCTCCGGGCGTCGATTCTCCGGTCGCGTTTCCTGCGGCGTCGTTTCTCAGCTGCGGAGCCGGCGTCGCGTCGTTTTCTCAGCCGCGATCGGATTCGCGTCGATCTTTTCTCCGCACGGTGCTCGGTGCGTGTATTTTTGTCCTTAGGTTGCCAGCCTCTCCTTTCAGGATCCCAGGAACTGGAAGGGCACCACAGAGCAGAGTAGGGGTCTCTCCAGAGACTCCAGGTGCTGGCAGGAAGAAGTCTTTGCTATCCCTGAGACTTCAACAACAGGAGGCAAGCTCTACATCAAGCCCTTGGAGATTTCTTCTTCAAGATGGAAGGCACACAAAGTCCAGTCTTTGCCCTCTTACTCAGGCAGAAGCAGCACTGCAGGAAAGCTCCACAAAGCACAGTCACAGGCAGGGCAGCACTTGTTCCTCAGCGATCAGCTCTTCTCCAGGCAGAGGTTCCTCTTGATTCCAGAAGTGTTTCTAAAGTTTGTAAGTTTGGGTGCCCTTCTTATACCCATTTTAGTCTTTGAAGTCACCTTCCTTCAAAGGGGACTCACACCTTCTTGTGAAATCCTGCCTTGCCCAGGCAAGGCCTCAGACACACACCAGGGGGTTGGAGACAGCATTGTCAGAGGCCGGCACAGTCCTTTCAGATGAGAGTGACCACTCCACCCCTCCCTCCTAGCAGAGATGGCTAATCAGGAAATGCAGATTACACCCCAGCTCCCTTTGTGTCACTGTCTGGTGTGAGGTGAAAAACAACCCAACTGTCAAACTGACCCAGATAGGGAATCCACAAACAAGGCAAAGTCACAGAATGGTTTAAGCAAGAAAATGCTCACTTTCTAAAAGTGGCATTTCCAAACGCACAATCTCAAAATCAACTTTACTAAAAGATGTATTTTTAAATTGTGAGTTCAGGGATCCCAAACCCCCACATGTCCATCTACTCTCTAGGGGAATCTACACTTTAATCATATTTAAAGGTAGCCCCCATATTATCCTATGAGAGAGACAGACCTTGCAACAGTGAAAACGAAATTGGTAGTATTTCACTGTTAGGACATATAAACCACATTACTATATGTCCTACCTTATCCATACACTGCACCCTGCCCTTGGGGCTACCTAGGGCCTACCTTAGGGGTGTCTTACATGTAAGGAAAGGGAAGGTTTAGGCCTGGCAAGGGGGTACACTTGCCAAGTCGAATTTACAGTGTAAAAATACACATACAGATACTGCAGTGGCAGGTCTGAGACATGATTACAGAGCTACTTATGTGGGTGGCACAACCAGTGCTGCAGGCCCACTAGTAGCATTTGATTTACAGGCCCTGGCACCTCTAGTGCACCTTACTAGGGACTTACTAGTAAATCAAATATGCCAATCATGGATAAACCACTTACATACAATTTAAACAGGAGAGCATATGCACTTTAGCACTGGTTAGCAGTGGTAAAGTGCTCAGAGTTGAAAAGCCAACAGCGACAGGTCAGAAAAACATAGGAGGCAGGAGGCGAAAAAGACTGGGGATGACCCTGCATAAGCAAAAGTCCAACACCTTTTATTTCTTCTAGTCCAATATCATCTCCTCAGATAAAGGCAAGCAATCTCCTGTTTCATCTAACTAAACGTACATCTCACTCCTACACATCCTTATGCCACACATATGAGCTCTCCTTGAAATGTTTAAGCTAGTGTTAGTCTACATGGGACTGCCACAAAACACCTTGAAAAATGTCCCTCCCATTCCAGAAGAGGATCTCTACTTCACCATCTCCAGCCTTCCTCACGCCCTTAATCAATACTGTCTAGGGCCCAGGCTTCTCATAATCAGCCTTCTAACATGAGTCCACAGCAACGCAGTTCCTGTAGTCCTCCCAGCCTCTATAATGCTCTCCTTTTGAAGATTCTAACAAAACATTAATTTATTGTATCCTGGGCACCTGTGTGGTAGATGTCCATCATCTTATCACTCCTTCTATCCAAACATTATTACTCTACTTGTTACCATGGCTACTGCCATAAAAGCTAATGCATCATCTGTAATGTATGTTCTCTATCTGTCCCAAATTCACGTCACCTATGTGGGTATCCTTTCAAATTTACCTATGCACTATATATTTACAGTGTAAGGCATCTCTTTTCAAACTTCTTATAGAACTTACATGAATAAAGATACCAAAAAAAGATCTATGCATACATGTTAGCCTTGGGCTGATGGGACTCAAGGTGTATGACATATTTTCTGATCATCAAAGCAATTAATGTGTTAAGGACAAATAATGCATTCAAGTGTTTTAATGTGTTGTGGAAGAAACTACGGAAGTAAAAATAGAAATTTTCTTTCAAAGCAATTAGCATAGTTGCTGCACTTTTTCCAAAAAGCAGACATCTGAAGAAAGAAGTGGCATTTTTCTGCCCTATACAATAAGTTAAGAATTCAAAATGTGTTTGAGAGCCATCATTTCCATATATCTGAAAGCCAAGGGAGGTAAAGGGAGCTTAAGAATGTTGGTTTACTGCTCCAACTAATATATTATGTATTATCAAGGCATATGATAGTATGCAAAATTATACTATACAGTCAGAGGATTTTTGCAGATGTGTCATTCTGTAAAATAGCCCAATCACAGTTAATTAAGTTAACTGAGCAACCTTGTGGGGTGCAAGCAGTGGTCCACATGGTTTTTAAAGGTAGATTGGTACATTCCATTTGCTGTTATTTTCAACACAGTTTTATTAATTGTGAGATTACAATTCATTTCTTTGCTTACACAAAAAAACATTTGCGTATGCAGGGTCATCCCCAATCTTTTTGCCTCCTGCCTCCTTTTCTTTTGACCTCTTGCTGTTGGCTTTTGAACTCTGAGCACTTTACCACTGCTAACCAGGCCTAAAGTGCATATGCTCTCTGTGTAAATTATATGTGATTGTTTATCCATGATTGGCATATTTGATTTACTAGTAAGGGCCTGTAAATCAAATGCTACTAGTGAGCCTGCAGCACTGGTTGTGCCACCCACATAAGTAGCTATGTAATCATGTCTCAGACCTGCCACTGCAGTGTCTGTGTGTGCAGTTTTAACTGTAAATTCGACTTGGCAAGTGTACCAACTTGCCAGGCATAAAACTTCCCTTTTCTTACATGTAAGGCACCCCTAAGGTAGGCCCTAGGTAGCCCCAAGGGCAGGGTGCAGTGTATGGGTAAGGTGGGACATATAGTAATGTGTTTTAGATGTCCTGACAGTGAAATATTGCTAAATTCGTTTTTCGCTGTTGCAAGGCCTGTCCCTCTCATAGGTTAACATGGGGGCTACCTTTAAATCTGATTAAAGTGTAGATTCCCTTTGGGAGCGGATGGACAAGTGGAGTTTGGGGTCTGTGAGCTCACAATTTAAAAATACATCTTTTAGTAAAGTTGATTTTGAGATTGTGTGTTTGAAAATTCCACTTTTAGAAAGTGAGCATTTTCTTGCTTATACCATTTCTGTGACTCTGCCTGTTTGTGGATTCCCTGTCTGGGTCAGTTTGACAGTTGGGCTGGTTGCACCTCACACTAGACAGTGACACAGAAGGGAGCTGGGGTGGAGTCTACATTTCCTGATGAGCTAGGAGGGAGAGGGAGGAGGAGTGGTCACTTACACCTGAAAGGGCTGTGCCTGTCCTCACACAATGCCGCTTCCGGCCCCCTGGTGAGTGTCTGGGGCCTGGCCTGGGAAAGGCAGGATTTCACATTCAAAAGAATAGGCCTACTTTAAAGGAGAAATTCAGTATAAGAAGGGCACCCAAAACCACAGACTTTAGAACACTTCTGGAAACAAGATAAACCTCTGTCTGGAGAAGAGCTGAAGAGACGTGCTGCCCTGCCTGTGACTGTGCTTTGTGGAGCTATCCTGCAGTTGCTGCTTCTGCCAGAGTAAGAGAGCAAGGACTGGACTTTGTGTGCCTTCCATTTTGTGAAGAAATCTCCAAGGGCTTGATTTAGAGCTCGCCTCCTGTTGTTTGAAGTCTCAGGGACAGCAAAGACTTCTCTCTGCCAGTACCTGGAGTCTCTGGAGAGACTCCTGCTCTGCCAAGTGGTGCCCTATCCAGTCCCTGGGCCCTTGAAAGGAAAGCTGGTGGAAATCCAAGGAAATAGACTTCGGACGACTTTGGACCGATGCCGCTGCTCAATCCTGTGACGCCGCCTGCAACCGACTCAGTGATCTTCGCTGGAACGCGACGACCTTTGCAGGCCCGATGCCGCTGCAGCCCCGCTGAAGTCCGTGAAAGTCGCCACACCAGATCATGACTGATGCCGCTCGAAGTTGGTGGGCTTAACGTTTCGCACAGACGCCGCCATCCCTGACTTCGTGCATCGACTTGTTTTCACTCTTCACTAAAGGTACTGTACTTGAGGGTCTACGCGACGTCGTGTCCGGCGCCGCTGGTGTCGGCTTGTTGGGAACGACTCCATCACGATGCCGTGTTAACACCTCATCGAAGCATTTTGTGTTTCTAAGCGCTATTTTTGAGTTTAATCTTAAAAAATTCATAGCTTGACTTGTGTATGTCAGATTTTTGTCGTTTTGGTCTTGTTTTGTTTAGATAAATATTTCCTATTTTTCTAAACTGGTGTTGTGTCATTTTGTAGTGTTTTCATTAAGTTACTGTGTGTGTTGGTACAAATACTTTACACCTAGCACTCTGAAGTTAAGCCTACTGCTATACCAAGCTACCAAGGGGTAAGCAGGGGTTGGCTGAGGGTGATTCTCTTTTACCCTGACTAGAGTGAGGGTCCCTGCTTGAACAGGGGGTAACCTGACTGACAACCAAAGGTCCCATTTCTAACAACATTTCTTTGGAAAAGTACCTTTCTTTTAATTACCATTTCAAACCATGTCAAATTCTGTTAATGCCAATTTGAATAGCCTTGCACTTAATGTTATGTGTTTTCACAAAAGTAACTTCTATTTCATCCCACTCTCTTCCAAATTAATGTGGCACACTTCTATCCTCTTCGTTAAAATTTTACTCATGCATCTTTTACAGATCTTCCTTATCATAACCATTAATACATGTATTTTTCACATTCAATATTTTACATATTGTTCTCGTATTTTTCTCTATGTCTTTTTCTTCTTTCATGACCAATGTTTTATAACTGTTTCTTCAATATTCTAATCTAAATTAATCCTAAGTATTGACATACCTGATGTCAGTTACTTACAGCCTTAACAGCAATGCATGCAGGCTTACCATGCTGGAATGCAATTTGAACTGGAAGTCTTGCAAGTGAGAATTTACATATTCCCTTTGACTTGCCCTTATTCTAAAGTTTGGTTTAATTGACCCATTTGTACTTATTTACATTTTGGCATTTCCCCTTTCAATTATTGAAACTTGAACAATTATCCTTAGTCTGGCTTTCATTGTAATAAGAATGCCTGGCTAGACATGAGGCATAAATTGCTAGAGAGGGTGGATGGCATGGCAGTACTAATTCTCATGCTCTGTGACGTTTTGTCTGCCTTCGATCCTATTGACCATGTGGCCCTACTTAATCATCTGCAAAACGTTGAGGAGGACTCTGGTGACTTCCTTAGAACGGTTGAGGATTTCTCAACAGTTACAAAGTCCCTGGTGGAGAGGAAAGGATGTTAGTGTATGAATTGTTACCAGACTGTGGAATACATCAGTAATCTCCTCTGTTTCCAGTGTTATGATGTATATATGAAGCCTTCAAATAACCTTTTGGTTTCTAGGTTGACAGGTTTGCACATCTATGTGGATGACACATAGCATGTTCTCTCCCTGAGTTGCATTTACCTATAGTTTGCTACCCCGTCTAACTTTATCATTGAGAGATAATCATGAATGTTAAGAAGCCAGCATTGAACACAGGCAACATTAGTTACTGGCAGCTTCCAGGAAATCTGTAAAGAATATGAGTAGCACTGATAAGTTGTGGGAGGTTGGAACAAAGAAAATGTATTTTCTTCTAAGGTGAAAATGCTAAGAGTTGTGTTCAAACACCATCTATATGGAAGAGCAGGCCTCCCATCTAACAGTGATCTATAGCTTCCAGTTACATGTACTGGTTCAGACTAAGGCCCATATTTATACTTTTTTAGCGCCGCATTTGCATCATTTTTTGACGCAAAATTGGCGCAAACTTACAAAATACTAATGTATTTTGTAAGTTCCGCAGATTTTGCGTCAAAAAACGGCGCAAATGCGGTGCTAAAAAAGTATAAATATGGGCCTAAGTTTTTTAATTATGTCATTAAATTCAACTTGGATCATTGTTGCTCCATCTTTTTTGAGCAATTAAGAAGATGCTGGGTGTATTTCGGAAATTGCATAATTATACGCCTTGGGTGGTGGCTGTGATGGGTACTGTGAACATGTTAGACAAATAATCAGCTACATAGGATTCACATTGTTGGCCAGGCAATATTTATGGCTCTGACATTGATTCATAACATTATGTACTAGTCAGGACCCCTTCACTGGAATCATCGGTTAAGGCCTTATGTTTCAAGAAGCATAGTTATATCACAAGACAGCACCTTGGCCTAAACAGACACTAAACTTTTTCTGGGATTCACAAACCAATGACTATTGGCATTTGCATTGGTCTGTGTGGCAAAGTAGTGCAAAGAAATGTGAAACCTGCTTTGCACTACTCTGCGTTAAGGGGGCATTACACGGGTGGTACATGGGAGTCCTGTGCTACCACCTATGCTTTTTGGCTCTAACCCCTATTCTGAAACATCAGTGCAAAGGGGTTGGTGCTAAAAATTAACTCCACTGAAAAGCAGGCGTTAAACAGATAAATGTTTTTATTTCTCAGTGCTTTTCCGACTGTGCAGCACACATACAAAGAAGAATACCCTTCCTGTACAAAACCTATGCTAAACTCACACACACACACACCAAAACACTATGGCACTAAGGTGTGTGCATGACAAACAGCAGCTGAAATCAACAGTGGCGCTAGGGAGTGGGGAGGAGAGAGTCATATCTCTGTGAATATGGCACTCTCCTGCTCTCTCCTTGTCACTCAGCGCAGCATTTTAGGCTGTGGCAATGCGCAGAATAACACCTTTCAGAATCTGGGCTGAGGTGTTTTGATGGCAAGTAAATCAACTATATGCTTTGCATTACTTTGCACAGCTTTATGGCACTCATGCGCCTTCACAAACTGTTAGTAAATAACCCTTTTAAGGGCATATTTACAAGAAAGTGAAGCATCGGTCCGAATGCCCCTATCGCCACCTAACACTATGGTTGCACAGTATTTATAATATGGCACACCATAGCATTCTGTAGGGCAATAGCATCAAAATGTTTTACAGTATTGTGGTGCTCTGCTGCACTAGCGTCAAATATTTTGATGCTAGAGCAGAAAAGCACAAGGAGGCCCATTGATTTCAATGGGTGCATCATTTTAACTAATAATTACGTAAACAATGGTGCAGTGAAATCTTTTAAATTTTACTGTACCATTTTTTGGGGCCTCCTAATGGGGGAACGCCCCCATGCATACATTATGCCTGGTGCAGGCATAATGTGGTGCAAGGGGTTACAAAGTGGCGCAATGTATGCCTTGCGCCACTTTGTAAATATGGTGTGTGGAAAAGGCCACCTTAGCTTAAAAAATGATGCTAAGGCAGCACAACAGGCTTGTGAATATGCACTTTAGGGACATCATTCATGATGCACCACTTTTCTAGCACCCCATTGTGTCCCCTTAATGACACCATGTATGCACAGTATTTACAATACAGCGCACCATGGCAATCATGTCTACATCAGCATCATAATTCATGACGCTAATGTGGCGCTTTACTGGATTAGCGCCATAAATTATGGAGCTAAAGCAGCAAAGCACAGGGAGGCCCATTGTTTTCAATGGAAGCGTCATCTTAATGCCTGGCTTAGGCAGGTGTTAATGATGACGCTAAAAATGACGCAGTCAACTCTAGTAAATTTCACTGCACCGTTTTACTGGTCCTCCCTATGTGGGAACGCCCCACTTGCATACATTATGCCTGGCGCTGACATATTGGGGCAGAAATGTGAGCGTTAAAGATATTTGACTATTCAAGGAACATTCATAAATGGTTATACACTACATATATCGTATATGCCTGAAACACAATACGATACAAAACACACAATACAACAAAGTAATGCCAACAGACGGAACTGGTGGAAAACTCTAGGGAATCTTATTGTTCAGACCAGCATAAATTATGCAATTGGAAAACTGAACTTTGCTAAGTGAAATGCCCCCTGTACATATCCCGAAAAAACACAAGAAACAAACTTGTATGGCCGTCAGCATGAAACTTTCAAATTCTCTCTCTATATGTATGCACAGTTTTAAAGGAGCAAAGATTAAAGCTAACATAGATCTCCACCACTTTGGCTAGAAGAATGATATTTCAGAAATCATATTTCCTACCTACGCCATTTTTTAAGATTTATAATGTATTTTTTAAACAGGCAGCTCCTTTATATTCCTTGTACCTCTAGACGGGTGATTGATACCATGTTGATTACACTGTTTCACCAGTCTGTTATTTGAAACATCTGAAGGCACATCTGTAATACCCTGGAATCGTGAGGAGACTTAAGGGGTCACACAAATCACCAATACAAAGCCAAATCCCTAGAACTGTCGTTCTCATCCCCATCACCAACTTTCGTGATAGGACTGATAATATCAGCATTGCAAAGCATTTATGGCATTGGGGAATATTATCCAGATTAATATATCCTAAAAATAATTTCTATTTTTAACCTGCATTTATTTGTACGATGGTGACCTCAAAAAAATCATTTGGATTGCCCTTAATATTTAAGCAAGATGAAGCCCATAAACAACCCAACATTTATCACCAATATTATTGCTATGCTCAGGTTGTATGAAACTCACAAAGTTAGAATCAATGTAGTCATAAATCATTTAGGTACATATTTAAGAAAAGTGTTTTTCTTGCGCCCTTTAGCACCCCCCTACTGCCACCATGTTTTTAAAATAAATTAACTTCTGCTCCGTTGCATTTGATGTAAACAAGGAAACAAGAAAAGGATACCCATTGTCCACTGCCTTATATGCCCTTTATATAAATCCCTTTTTACTACAAATAATTGCTTCCAATAAAATAAAACACTTATCACATGTAAGAAGCATATGATGAAAGTTTTAGCATCTGCATATGATGTGTTAGTAGTCGCCAGAGACACAGATGGAGCTCTCTCCCAAAAAAACCCAAAGTAATCTGTATCCACACAACAAGCTCTACTGTCTCAACTGTACAAATATATTGTCTCCAAAATGAAATATCTAAGATCTGTCTTACATCCACATACAACAGCATTAGACCAGCTAAATAGCTAAATAAACCCATTGCTGATGGAAATGACCACATTTTTAACCAAATAGGAACACCACCGCATATCATTAGGGAGACAGATTAAACTTGCAAAATTATATTATTGCCTAAAATACTCTTATTGGTTCCGAACACTACTCATCTTGCTCCCAAAAACATTTTTTCCTAGAAGGATAGGAGTTCAAATCATTGCTTTGGTCGGGGGGCACAAAAGGCCCAGGAGGGCTTATCGCTTTCTTGAACTCCCACTGTTGTATGGGAGGTATTGACTGCCCACTATTTTGCTTTATTATTGGGCAGCCATACCTAAAATTATGGCAAAACTAACCACTAACTTACACTTTCTCACATATGAACACATACCTTCCTACACTTCCTGCATGCTGTCTCTGGTTTGGTAACCTTAAACGTCAAAGCAGTATACAGACATATGTATTTCTATGGAACTAAACTGCAGACACTGCAAAATCCATATATTACGTGGCTACCAAACTATATGGAATAATTGCATTCTGTCAAAAGTCTTTAGAGTGTCAGTAATTTCACCATGGGCCAACTCAGATGTTCAGTTCTTAGGCCTACTACAGTCACAGGGTATTTTCAAAAGCTTTACCAAAATTACTGAAGAATTTAAATCTCCACATACAGATTTTTAAAATATCTGCATTTAAGCCTGCGGACAAAAACCTCAACCCAGCACCAGTATAACTGGCCAATATATGTTCCATGTTGATGACACCTATCTCACTCCATAAAGATATAGTTATCAGGAGTTTCTGACAAGAATAGAATGTTAATATTGGCTTAATAGATGTAGATGCACACAGCAACTCATTTATATACGCAAATGAAGTTGTATCGTCATTATTGGACTCCCCTGTCATGAACTCTCTGTTAACACCAGCACATAGGAATATGGTCAGGCAGGCTCTGAGACATAAGCCTGATGGTAATAACTGACAGGTCACAAGTGAGTTAATACTTATTCGACAGGCAAACGCAACACTAAATTGTTCCCCAGAGATTGGCCTAAAAAAAAAAACACATGGCCAGACCGAGGCGTGCATTCATGAGAAAACACAATGAAGTTAGATGCTGCATGTAGTTAGGAATGCTTAGCCAATCAGGACACAGCATACACAACACACACAGCAATCATGCACTCCTCAGGCCGGACATCTGAACACGTACTTGCTGGCCCACATTGTGTCCATGCCAGGTCGAGTCCCACCTGCATTTACTGTTTGGAAACCATATTTATGACTCCATGATAACAGTCCAAGTTTTTAACAAAACAGGATTTTTTTTAATGGTTTTATTTTACTCAGAGACATGTATAAAACCCTGTTTCAATCTGTTGTATGTTGAGAGACAGTCCTCAGAGCCCAGTTGTGTAACTGCTCTACCGATCGTAATGTTTAATTAAACAAATTGTCCCTGTTTTGCCAGATGCCTCTGGTCTTTTGTTTTTTAAGGTAAATTAGTATTCAAGCAACAAGACATTAGGTTGGAGTACTAGGCAGAGAAATGGTTTAAATGGGATGGTGTAGAAATCAACTAAGTTCAACACATTATTGCTATTCTGGGTAACTACCATAGAATATAATAGGCTGCAACACTATTGTAATGTATGCAATTTTTGTATCACACCACACAAAATTAGTAAATGGTGCCCAGGAATATCTGCATGTTGTCCCTGATGCCAATAACCTTCACTAGATCACATTCACATGTTCGCAAGCTACCCTAGAATTCAGGCATACTAGGAAGCTGCCACCGGCAGTATTTCTAGGGTCAACAGATTTAGGGTCCAGTATGACATTGAGCTGTTCATGCTAGGCTATAGGTTTACCATAAATCAAACTTTGTATTGCTTGCAACATTAGTTGCACAATTATTGATAGTCTAACACTTCAAAGACTCTCTTACTGTGGATAAGCAACTGTGGATATAAAAGATATTAGACATTTATGTGTATGAAAAGCAAATGATTACGTCTTAACTATCTAAATGATTTGATCACACTTGGGGTAAAATCAATATCATGGTATTTGCAGTAGCATTAGGAATTAGGCATATTAAATAGCCTGTTGATATTTCCTTTGTCTATTGCCCCCCCCCACAAACATGTAAAATATGTATAAATATAATACAAAAACACCATTACATGAAGTTAACCTGTGATTCATTGTTTACTAATGCTGTTAATTGATTGAGGAGCGTAAGTATCCATGCCATCATGGATAACATCGTACTCATAAACCACAGCGGTCAAATTCTAATTCCTATGACTGCTTATACAAGATGATGAAGTCGGTATATGTTGAGAAAATCATTCAAAACAAGAACTTACAGAATCAAATTTGTACAATTTGTAGAACAAGAGAGAGAACGGTGGGAAAGTAAGAGAGAAAGATAGAAAGAGAAAGATGCAGTAAACAAAGAGGAAGATAGAAACAAGAGAACAGAGAGGGAGAAGAAGAGAGCTGGGGAGATACAGACAAGGAAAAGAGGGATGAAAAGAACAACAGAAGAGAGGGAAGAAGGCAAGAAAGAAAGAGAAAAAGAAAAAAATAATAAAGAAAGAAAGACTATGATAAGGATGTTCCTGATATATAAAGAAAGGGGATGAATAGAAAGATAATGCTTTGCTGCATCACTTGAGATCTATTATGACTAGAATGGGCCAGAAGGTTGATAACATTCATAGTATAGATAAGAAATTAGGAAGGGAATTCAGCAGTTGTTTGAGCCACATAATTCATGTGTTTCCCTTGAAACGATACATGTTATCAAGCACACAATTTGAATTATTTTACAGGCACTTTCAAGATTTTGTATGGGGATGCATTTTCCCACAGATATGTGGCTGCACTAAGAGCATCTCAAGAAGTATATCTATTTTGTCTGCTTAACCTTATTTCTTTCAATTTAGACTACTGTGGGTCATCCCTGATGCTGTTGGGGTGAAATATGAACTTTCTTTACAGATTGTATTAGTTGGGGATATCAAGCTATGAAAGCTGGATTGCAGTTTAAGTCACTTCCACCAGTATTCTTTTTATATACTTGGAAAGTCTCTGAGTATAAACACAATCCTTTTAGGAAGATGTAATCAGTGCCACTCAAAGAATTCAGTTTTGTAATCTCAAATCTGTAATATGATTTAAAATAGCGGTTTTATTTTTCTGACATGAAATATGTGATATTATATTGGTAATGCACTATAGTGACAAGCTGAGACGATACTTCCGCCGAAGCCATTTCGCACCTAGCTCACAACTCTGCCTCTGGAGCTGGTATCAGCCCATAGTTTTTTTCAGGAAGGGAAGTGTTTTTAAGCAATGGTTATACATTTGTGACTATATGGAGTGGTCCCCATTGGGACTTTTCATGAGGCGCTGTGTTCCATGTTCCAGATCACTTTATAACTTTGCTCAGAAATGCTTCTAAAGATATTGTTGGCAGATTGTGCTGCAATGCATTTGAAATGAAGAAGGTTGAACTGGTTGGCTGTATATGACGAAGGAAGGTAAGTAGAGATCTGTATCCTCAGACAACGTGTGTATAATCTTGCATTTTTTTGTACAATCAATCTAGAAAGCTTTCTCTGCCACTAGGTCAAAGGACTGCATCAGTTTGAAGCAAATTGGGTAGTGGAGGTCGATTTTGCAGGTTGGCTTAGATCCATTCAAACATTTTGTGCTAAATCCTCTATTAAGAACTTTAACTTGCCCAACCGGTACTGCCAAACTAATGTAGAAGATAGAAGTGGAACTCACCAAACTGCCTTATGCAAGAAAACCTTCTGGCGCTTATTAACTGAATATTTGAGGAGTGTTTATCTTGCCTCAAACCTCACTCTTTGTACCAATAACATGTTCAAGCATTATCAGATTCTGTTTCTTCATTAGATCCACAGAGCTATCTGAGTCGGTCTTTCCTGAGAAAATGGTCTACTGAAAGGAGCCTGCTTCAGGTAAAGGTGTGATTAAAGGCTGCTAGATTTTTGAATGTGCTAATCACAGAGATCCCTGATCCATATGACTGGATGCAAGTGCTTCATTTTTATTTTTGTAACCGCGAGATACCTACAGTTAATTTACAGATATTTACATTTTTGTGTATATTGCAAAAAAAACAACATTCTGCATTGTCACTTTAAAATGTCCTCTCACTGTGCAGTTATGAACAAAAAAGTAAGGGGGAGATTTAAGAATAGTGGTGCTACACCCAATGCAGTGCCACTTTTCTTGGGCCCCTTAGCACTCCCCTGCCGCCACCAAGTGTGCAGCATATTTTAAATACGGCGCACCATGGTGCAGGTTAGGGGGCAATAGCATCATCATTTTTTACGCTATTTATGTACTGTTCAGGGTTAGCACCAACATGTTGGCACTAACACTGAACAGTACCTAGGGGCCCTTTATAAATACTGGTGTGCGCCCTTTTAACGCCTGCTCTGTTAAGGCTTTAAAAATGACGCAAAAATGATGCAAAGAAATCTAAAAGGCACAATGTGGCACAAGGGGTTACAAAGTGGCGCAATGTATGCCTTGCGCCACTTTGTAAAATCTGGCGCAGCGATTTTGGACTCATTGGGCCACATTAGTGTAAAAAAAATTACGGTAATAAGGCGCACGGAGCCACTAGGTCCTTTGAAATCTCGGCCTAAGTACCAATCCACTTGTCTAAAAAGCAGCCTAACATTTGAGCTCGGTCTTTGAATCACTAGCAAATATGACAATTTAAACACAGAATTTAAACGCATTTATTGCTGTGACCTTGGTGAACCACCAAAAATCAGCTTGCCATCCAGCAGTGCATCACAACCCACAGTTGGGAAACACTGAGCTATATAAGAATGAACCAGAATGTGCGATAAAATGTTCCTAAATTCGGAAAAAATGCTGCATAATTTGCCACTTCTCTGGACACATAATTTAGACAACCTGCAAAAAATGTTGGTCCTCTGTGTCATATAACTCCAGTCGTCCTGCACACTTGTTTTGATACCTCTTTGGTTGTGATAGCTTTGCCATACATTTTTATGATCATGGTTCATGATCATGGCTCAATGTTTTGCCGATTGAGCTCCGCTAACATTTAATTATACAAGCTCTCGTAGATAAAAGGATTAAAAGGTTAATTCCTTGAGCAAAATATTTGTTATGCTCAGCAAAGATACACAGGGCTTGAGAAAACATGCTACCTGTTTAAAATGGAACCGCCAAATTAAATTGATTGGCTAATCATAAAATATCTGATGCAGTATCTTCCCGCAATGACAATATAATTCGGTATGCCAATTTATGACATCCATTTATCATTTATCATCCATTTATGTTTTCTTTGCCTTTCTGTTTGTTTAATCCATATCACACGATTACTTAATAACAACAACATATAAATGGGAAATAAATATTTCTTTTGAAAATTAACTGGATCAAGAAGCCCTTATTTCGAGTGTGTCACAAGGGACAAGAATATATTAAGCATACCAACTGAAATACATCCGAATGCAGTACAACTTTGTATCAAGACGGTTGGGTCATGGATAAATAATTAGGCTGTAATTTAGAATATATTTCAGAGAGGTAAACTATTGCATGGAAATATTAAAGCAGGTTAGGTGCAGTGGCTTGAGACCTGAGGATTGAGGTGATCACAGCGAGTAGGTGGATTTTTTTAATGCAGATAAAACACTGCTTACATGGGGCAGATTTACAAGAAACTGACACATCAGCACTGATGCAGCAGTTTTCTTGCTCCATCCCTGCCTCACCTAACGACACCACAGGTGCACCTTATTTACAATACGGCTTACCATGGCGTTGTTGGGACAATAACATCAAAATATTTTACGCTATTGTGGCGCTTTGCAGCACTAACCTCAAAAAGTTTGACAATAGTGCAAAAAGGTACAAGGAGGACCAGTGATTTCAATGGGTGCGTTATTTTAACATTAAAAATGACAGAAAAAATGGTACAATTAAATACTGTAGAATTTTGGCCTCCCTGAGCCAGAACACCCTCTTTTCATACATTACGCCTGACGTAGACATATTGTGCCACAAGGTGGTCCAAAGTGGCTCAATGCATGCAATGAGCCACTTTGTAAATCTGTAGTGGCAAAAATGCCTTCCTAACGCCACATTAGCATTAAAAAAAAAATGACAGTAATGTGGCTCAAGGAGGAGCTAGGGGCTTGTAAATATGCACCATAATGTACTGTGGATTTCAGAATATAGAAGGATGTTTTTTGCCGGGAATGCCAAGCAGTTATACTTTTTAAATTTTTGTCTGTCAAAACCATGCACTGACTAAAGCATTTACCTGTAAATCTCAATAAAATCCTTAATGTTTGCATTGTTGTAACTATGCCATTGACTGGTATCTCATTTCTGATCCACATGAACTCAGATGGGAGCTGTGAGAGACTGATTGCATGTTTATCTATTTTTCTGACAGAATGATCATAAACGTTTCACCTTCTTGTCTCTTGTTATGTCCCGATATATTCCCAGCTCAATTTGTTAAGCAGCAATAACAAGAGCATTGCCCCCAGCAACCAAAGGTCATAGTGTGGTTTGCTTAAAATGCACAGTTTATCCACAATGCTCAAGGCTGCAAACTAATCGCTTCTCTTTTTCTGCTCTACCACACACTGTAAGAGCTTATTTAGAAAAAGAAATAGAGCAATTGCAAAGCCCATATGTCTTTATGAATTTCTTGTTAAGTATTCACATCTAAAACACAGTACATTGAAATTCGGCAAGCATATCACCTACTGTAAGCATGTGCAGTAGTATAATTTAGGATTCACTCTTTATACATCATGAACATACATTTATATACTCGGATACGACATTTATACTCAATGTGTGATTTAACTTTGTTAATATGTATATTAATTCATTGCAACACTCAAGCTATAAGATACATAAATGTATTAAGTTGATCAATTGACTTCTGGAACCATGTTGTGCATATTCATATTTGACATTGATTATTGTTTTAACTTTCTATGCACTTCAGATTGCAATTCTTGTTCATTCTGGAAAGCTTAACTTGACATAGGGCCTTGAATGAAAATGTTTTCTTTAATTTGCCTGTGTGATAAATTGTCCTTCTGCAGGTGTGTTACCCTGCTTCTTGTTAGTTAAAGAATGACTTATTGTTTGTATTAGATAAGTGATAGTGAGCCCTGTGGGAAGATAGTTGGCAACAAACTTGGAGAAATAATGGTCAAAGGAAGCCTTCTGTTTATTACCACGTACCAGGATGAAGGGGTGTTTAAGGTTGGCAGCTGCAGTCTAAGTTTCAATGAGATGGGAACTTAGAGTGTATGTTGACTCCCCTCAAGCTAAGCTGTGTGGGTGCTTCTTGGTAGTGAAAAAGAAGTATGGCTGCTTTTGAAGGTAGTGTTTTACTTATTGGTGATTTTATAGCGTGTTAGAAAGGCTTTCCCTTGACTCTGAGAGGGAATGGATCTCATTTTGCTGGGCTTCCCCTGGGTGTGAAGCTTCATGCTGAACACTTCTCTTATTTTTCTGAACTTCTACAGACGTTCTGTTATATACTGACACCTTCTGTGCTCCCTTGATAGAAGTCCTTGTCAGATAACCCTGTCATTAACCTAAGTTTTGACTAGTAAACTGAAGTTTCCTTATGAAACACCTTATTGTGGCAAGGTGTTTAATTTGCTTTGTGGCTGTTACTATTCTGTATCTCATTTTATTACAATTTCCTTTGCTGGTACATTTCATCCTAAAAACTATATTGCTGTATCAAGTGAATTTATGTTTTACTTTGCATATATACTGAGGGATTTATATCCAAAAATAAACACCTTTAATCCATTTTATGGGCCCTTATTGTCGAATCACATTGACTTTACAAATTGGAAATGTATTTCTAGTGTTTACTCCCTTACAACACTTCACATTGATGAACAATGATCAATATAACCAATTGGGAAGTATATTTGATGATTTCACAACAAGGCTGAGGTGAAGGTACCCTCACAAATCAGTTATTGAATCATCATATTAGATATAGATTTGTAACATGGGAGAATAAAACACACATAAAATTATTATGAACATGTATAATAATTATTATTTTTTGTAAATTAGCGATTTTCTCTTCTGGATTAGTCAGTCATATTCCTTCCTCACTTGGCAGAAAAAATCCCTGGTGAAACTATTGCGATAGGGTAGAAGTGACTCCAATTAACTTGGACATTTTGCAGCTCTGAGGATCACAAATGTTATTCCCTTTCGCCTTCCCATTTCACATATGTACACTAACTATTTTTGTTTCACATGCACAGGCATACCTTGGAATTATGGAGGTGGTGGGGATAGGGGTTGAACCTTTGATTGGCCTCTTTCACTTAGAAAGAGTGCCCTTGTTGAATGGAGGTGGTCATATTTTTCTTTCCACACTAGTCATTTGCAATACACCCTTTGCGAATGTTTGAGGAAATGTGGGCTGCCTGGAGGAAGCACTCCCTGCACAGTAACTGTTGAAGAGTTTAACTACTATCAGTCCTGTGGTTTTCAGGTGAAAAAGATTTGTTGGGCTATTTCTTCGCATGTGTGGAATAAGGAGTTCTCAGATCTGCTGGGCATGTGATTACGAGAGTCTCAAAATTACAGACGGATGATTATTGAGGAGGAACATGGGGCTAGGAAGCTGGCCATTTGCTCTTAGTAAGACCTATTTGAATTGGACCACTTTGGAACTTTACAGCAAATTAGTCTTGTCCCATAGGCCCCCTGTCACATTAATAAAGCCATAAAATATTTTAAATAAATCCAGTGTTTTAGGACTACATTCTAATAACTCCATTGGTCATGTCCAGAAGATAATGCCTGGACATAGGGCTACCATTTCTTTCTGTAATCTTTCCCCTAAGCAGGCAGACACATCCTTTGTTTTGTGCGTACAGAATGGGAATGAACAGTGAAAGTGGGTCATGAAGCAGGCAAGGTAATTAAAGAATGTTTCAGTCGCTCTTAATTAGACTAGTACCCTTTAAAAGTATAAACTTAAAATCTCATGTTTTGTCAAGTTAGCACACTTAGTAACACTGTGGAGTTAGTTACAAATATTGTAAACTTCACACATCTTCACCTGTCATTGAAACACTTCACAACTTTACACATGTATGTAGTATTTGTGTTGGAAAACCACTGTGGAATGTTTTACAGGGCTGAATCCATAGAATCAGATAGTGTTTCTAGGTGGGGGTGATGGATTCTTGGAAGAGGCGGGGACTATAACACAAAATCATTTTTGTGGTACGTTTTCTCCAGAAAATGTGGGGATGTGGAAACTGTACGGTTTTTCCTTTTGCAAGACCTATTTTAAGCAGCTTTATTTCATTTCACCTCAACAGTCCATATAGACTTTGGCAATTTCATGAAGCTGGTAATTAAAAAATAAGCACTAAGTCAGCAGAAAGCAACTTTGTCAACTTTACCTAAGGTAATCTACTGTACAAGTTTTGTGATGCATCATCTATAAATCATTTCTCTTTACTCCTGGAAAATATAGGATACACAAGGCTTTCTTTTGTGCAAGGCCTACTTATGCTGGGATTTTTACCTGCTACGTTGTATCATTACATTATGAACTTCAAGAAGAAAGGGATTTAAAAAAAATAACAAGGTGGCAAAAGACAGCTTTTCCAGTTTTTCATTCCCTTGCCTACTTTAGAACGTGTGTGACACAACTTGAATGTACATTATTCCTCATTACACCAATAGTCATTAGATGTAATTCCATTCTCTTACTATTCTTACTTTCAATTAGGAGTGACCTGGTGCTTTGTATTTGGCATGGTTTATTTACTTTAATTTTTCTGAGAGGCATTGTGGGATATTTCAGCTTATTGTATTTCTAAAAGCGTCTTTTATAGTTTAAAATTAGTTTATTTCAAAATGTATGGATGAGCATTGTTGTGAGGGCTGCTTTTTCCGAAGAGCGTGACCTTGGTGGGCTTGTGGCTACAAATAAGGTCTGTCCACTGCTGTAAGTTTTTAGCTTAATGAAAGGTACTCTTCCATAGCCCAGGGATTTCAGCCTACATTCTTGCTGAGGTGGAGCGAAGGACATTGCATCAGAATAATTGAACAGCCTGGTGTCATGTTCGGTGTCTGTGACCCCTATAATTACAACACAACCAAAATAGGGCGTGATTTGTGAAATGACATTTACATTTCTTCAGCAACTTTTTGTGATAAATCTGGAGTTATCATTTAACTAATTTGTAAAAAATAAATAATGTGGCGGACCCAAAGTCTAGTTTAGAAACACATGGGTGGTGCTATGGTTGGGTTGCTGAATCCAGTTTGACACAGTCTGACTGCCACATCATAACTTTTTATTCTATCACTGACACTTCCTGCTTCTTTATCTCTCTCTTAAAGGTTCTTTTTCATTTCTGCTTTCTCGTCGTATCACTGTTTTTCATCTTTCTGTTTCTCCTTTTTGAGATATTGAGTTGTTGGTTGATTTGAGTGTGATCCCTAGTCAAGCAGCAACCACAATCCTTGTCAAGGTGAGGCACAAGCAAACCATAAGGGTGCTCAACTCTCAGGTAGGTTGGCACAGAGCAGTCAGGCTTAATTTAAAGGCAACGCATAAAGTATTTGTACAATACTTCAAAGAGTTATAAAGTGAAAATATCACACAAAAATTATCCCACAACAGATTAGAAAAAAAGAGTAATTTTTCATAAATAAAACAAGGCCAAAACGACAAACATCCTATTAGTAGAACTGGAGATATGCAAATGACAATATTGCTAAAAAGCACAAAGTGCCAACTGTGGCGATCTGGTCATGCCAGATTGGGACAAAATCACAAGTCTATGCTGTCTGCAATAGATTACAGGATGACTACCGGGACCAGTTTAGGCCCACTGAACAAAGTACCTTAAAACCTGCTTTACAGAGCCTTCCGTGGGTCCGTGTTGAAGATGTGACACGCAGCATAAGTCATTAGTGGGTTTCAAGATGCTGTGAGGCTGTGATGTGAGGTCCTTCATTGTAATTGAGGATCCTGTAGATGAGGGCTTGGACTGCGAAGTCTGGCATCATGGATGCATTTTGCAATCAGGGCAATGGGTAAGTTCCAAAGAGCTGTGAGGCTGCGATGTAGAGTCTTGCATCATCGTCGAGGCTGCTTTTGATGAGGTCTGTGAGTGCCTGCCTCGATGATGCCTTGTGCAGTCCCGAATCCAATGAGGCAGCAGGTTGGTGTGCGATGCAGGCCTGTGTGACCGGGAAGATTCACGCAGCAGCGACAATGTGTCAGCTCAAATTGGGTTCGCGCTGTGCAGCAGAAAAGATGTGGGTTCTGCTTGATACACATAGGCTGGCAGAACATTTTAAGCCCACTTCCAAAGGTCCAGGACTGGGGTGACACCACTTGGCAAGATACAGTCACAGAAGCTCACCGAAGACAAAATGTAGGTGGGGTTGACATTGTTGGAGCCTTCTATCCCTGAGGTTTAAGTCAGTAGGCTAGCCAATTAGCCTTTGGAGTCAATGTAGTGTCCTATGCACAACAGATGCAGGTCCAATCCTTTTCACCAAGGGAAGAGGTTAGCAGGCAGCATGTCAGCACAGCAGGGCAGCAGTCCTTCAGAGCAGCAGTCCAGAAGAGTGACAGTCTTTTCAGCAGCAAAGCAATCCTTCTTCCTGGCAGAATATCCACCTGAAGAGTTGGTGTCTCGGGTCCAATATATATACCCAGTTTTGCCTTTAAAGTGGGAGAAGTTGCTAGAGAATTGCCTTTGAAGTACACATGTGACCTGGATTCCTTGCCCTGGCTCCAGACTAACTACAAGGGGTATACAATCATTTGTGTGGAGACAGGACGCAACCTATTCAAGTGTAAGTGGGGCGCACTCTCATCTTGCTAGTGGTGACTTATTAAGGCACACCTAAGTCCCTATTGTATGTGGCTGTCTAGGAGGAATATATACAGCCCAACCGTCAACTACACCCAGTTATGTGACCCAGAGAAAGGCTGCAGGCACCAAGTAGCTGAGGTAGGAAAATACCAACTTTTTAAAATTGGTGTTTCCAAAATTGTAATTTGAAATACAACTTCATCATAAGTTAGAATTTATCATTACAATTCTAAAGATACCAAACATGAATGTGTTACCTGTTCCCATTTGGAAGTTACAACTTATTCAACATAATGCAGTAACTCCAATGTTATCCTATGGGAGAGGCAGGTCTTGCAGTAGTGAAAATGAATTTAAGATTCTTTTTTACTACCAGGACATATAAAACATAGGAGTATGTGCCCTACTTTTTGAATACATTGTACCTTCTGTGGAGGCTATCCAGGGCCTACCCTACAGGTGGGTTATATGTATTAAAAAGGATGGTTTGGCATGTCAAAAGGTTTATTTTGCCAGGTCACAACGACATTTCAAAACAGCACATACAAGCTGCAGTGGCACGCCTGAGACATGTGGATAGTGCTACTTAGGTGGGTGGCACAATCACTGCTGCAGGCCCCCTAGCAGCATTTAATTTACAGGCCTGGGCACAGGTAGTGCCATTTTATTAAGGACTTATTAGTAAATTAAATATGCCAATGGAGTATAAGTCAATTCTACTGTGTTTTAAGGAGAGAACACAATCACTTTAGCAAGTTAGCAGTAAAAGTGAGCTAGTCAAAGTGCAGTCAGCAAACAAGTTGGTTGAATGCTAAATGTTAGGGGGGAAACTATGCTAAGGATGTCAGGCCTAACATTCTTCTTTCCCACTTTTGTACTTTTCTTTCTCTTATTTGGGATCAAAGTTTATTGAGAAAAAATAAGCGCTTGTCCTCAGAAATTAACACTGATGACAGTGGTGGCCTGTGGAATCTAATGGTGGTGGGGTACAAAGGTGAGAGTTGACCTTAACATTTGAGCGAGCCTGAATTAGAAGAGGGAAATGCAGTGAGCAGAAGTGCTTCTCCACCTCAGAGTCCAATTCGTGCCAACTCTTGGGTAATTCAGTTCAATATGGATCCTGTGTAAAAACCCCACTTGTATATCCTTCAATAGCCAGTAATGTTCCTCCATCGATAAAAATAATAATGGCCATGACTTAAGGGACACCTGACAATCCATATGCTTTGCTCACTCATGGCTTTGTCAGGATGGAGGGTTGATAAATAGTTTAAGGTTCAATTCAATAAATGTCAATGCAGTGCTGTGATGTAATATACTAAACTGAAACACTTCCATGTGTTAAAGAAACACTTTCTATGCGTTGAAGTCTTTATCATTTTATTATATTTTCTTTGTTATGTAATTTGTATCCCAAATATTTTGAAGGTTCTGCATGCTCTTTGGATTTCACGGATGAGTCAGACCATATGTTCGGGGCTGGCTCAACTGCAGACCCATTTTTTTACATAGGCAGAGTAGGCAGCCCAAGAACCAACATTCTAAGGGCCCGGCCCCTCCAGTCCCTCCACAAGCACTACCAATGGACCATCACACCAGCAGGGTTTGCCAGGGTGTGAGGGTGCTGTTTATTCAACCACTTGACAGTGCCTCTTCTGGTGCTGGCCTCTCTACTGAGACTACTCTAAAGGTATGCAATACTTTCCAGTAATCATGGAGGGCCCATATGACTTTAGGAATGTTTCCGCCTTGTTCTTCTCTTTCTTATTTATCTGGTTCTTAGCAATGACGCTTTGAATCAATTTCTACGGATCTTCCATCTGATCTTGACTTCATCTTGCTCTTTATTTCTCTGTCTGGTGGTCAGGCTCCAAGTTCTGAGATAAATATAGAGTCCCTGACGCACACTGTAATGCAGCAGTCAGGCATTCTTGGTGCTGTGAGACTACAGACAAGTTGTGGGTTAGGTTTGACATATAGTGGAGAGTTAGATGAGCCAGGTTTCTTTGTTCAACGTACCTAAACTAGCAGAAGATGAAAAAGACACTTACCATAATGTTTCCCAAACATGCGTATTGACACGTTTAGAAACAATCAAAATATTGCTGTTGCTATCTCTCCAAGAAAGACGGGATATATTTGGGTAGGAGTGACACTGCGCTCAAGGGCATCAATTTACTATTGAACAAGTACTAATACTCCATCTGAATGTAGCATACATAGAGACAATCTCATACACACCACAGTGAGTAAGTAGTGCAATATAAAAAAGAATAAAAAAGTGTATCCTTAAACCAGTGGGGTATGGCCGCTCCTCCTTTTGTCCCGAATTTTTACCCTGAATTTTAACCATTTTGACCTGAATTTTTGTCCTGAATTTTGACCCCTTGTTCTGAATTTTTTACAGTACCATCCTGAATTTGCCTCCATCCCAGGTGGTCACCCTAGGCAAGATGCAATACTCTCCGTCTTCCTCCAATTTAGCGATCGCCTGACAAAGGTGACGGAAGGAATAGGGCCGATCCGGGCCTTTTGGGAGTTGTTTTGGTTTGCATTAAATGAGCAAGGACCTGACATTGATGATCTGTGAAAGCTATGCATAGGTCTAAAACAGTGATGCATTGGTGATAGGCAACCCTAGCGAAGAATGTATAGTTGATTCCTGTTAAATTCCAAGACTTAAGTAATAATTGCTCGATCTTGTACGGAGGTATGGTAATTATTCCCAGTCACATTTTATACCTGTGCTGTAAGAGCCGCTCCTCTTCCATTGCTCGTCATAATCTCCGCACATCCTTGATATACATGTCGGTTCAGTGTAAACTATCTTTCTCCGCCAAAGTATTCCCCAGGGACACTTCGGGAACAACCTTCATGCTTCTTTTATTCTGAACCTAATAGTGCATCAAGCATGTTTTCAGAGGAAAGCGCATCCTTCAAAAAGCTATTAAACAAGTAACACCAGCTGCATTAATCTGAGAATCAGTTATGGCAGCAGTGATAGCTTTCGTTTTCTAACATGCAGGGCTCCTCTTCCCATAATGTGTACATCTATCTGTCTAAATGAAGAGAAAAGGAGCTCTAAATGGAAACAGGCTTTATATTTATAGTGTTTTCACAAAGCCATTGCTTTATAGGTCCTCTTGGCAATGTTTTTCGGTGGTCTTTCAAAGAATGCCAACGCTTTCAGCAGCAATGGAAGAGCCAGCCCATTAGTAATAATGGATGCCTGGCAGATCATGGCAATGGAAGGCAAAACTAAAATTACAAAATTCTAATACGTGTGCCTATCTTCTTCCCATTTTTATATTTTCTAAAAAGAGACTTGACTACATATATCATTTTTATTTCTATTAAAGGAACCCCTTAAGTACAAGTCTTAATTGGATTATGTAAAGCATAACAATAATCAGGGCATATATTTACATTTCAATGAGGATAATGAGAATTTCTTTTTTCGTATTGTACACCTTAAATAAGGAATTCTGTGATCTCATCGAGCAGACTTCCTCGGGATAGTGTTCCAAACTCATTTAATCTGAGAATGAACGAGTACAGCCTACCATACGCACAAAGTAGTGATGTCATACAATGTAATACATAAATTCCGTAAATACGGTCCTAGGAATGCCCCCAATTAGTTTTTAAACACTTAGGGACATATTTAAGAGCCCCTAGCACAACCTTAGCGCCACTATAGCATAATTTGTTTTACGCTAAGGCGATGCTAAAGTGTCATTTTACCCGCGCCATATTTACAAAGTGACACCATGCATGCATAGCGCCACTTTGAAAACCTTGTGCCACATTATGCCTGCGCCAGGAATACTGTATGCAAGGGGGGGCATTCCCCTGTGAGGGGGCTGAAAATATGGCTCAAGGAAATCTAAGAGAATTCCTTGTGCTATTTTTTGCAGCACTTTTAACGCATGCTCAAAGCAGGCATTAAAAGGTGGCATACCATTATCTACCTATGTAATCTGCAAGAGTAGTTTCAAAATTTTGGGGCTACTCCTAGTAAGTCAATAGCGTAAAAAAAATGATGCTTTTGCCCCCCTACCCTGTGCCATGGGAATCCGTATTTTAAATACGGCGCAAACATGGTTGCGGTAAGGGAACACTAAGGGGTGCAAGGAAAGTGGTGCTGCAGTAGGTGCAGCGCCACTTTTCTTAAATTTGCCCCTTACTATTTTTCACTCAAAATGTGACTTATGTATGCCAGATAGGTCGGACGCACATCCAGTGTCTCATTGTTTTAGGTGTTTGGGGTTCTTCTCCTGCAAACAAACTGCCCAACCTGCGACTAAATTCCTTTGGCTATGATTGAGTGCCTATGTGAGTGACTGTTCCCTGCTGTCGTTGCGTCCATTGATCCTGCAGTTTATGCACCATTTTGCCAATGGCTTCCCCTATAGCTGGGATTTCCTTTGGTGACACACACTGTCTAGCAGTGTGATTTACTACTCTTCCTGGGTTATCATGAGGGTGTGGAGGGTTTGAAAGAGTGACATAGAAGACATTCCTGCCTTACAAGTGTCCGCCCATTATCTTCCCCATTCTCAGCCCCTGGCTCCTCTCTCACATATTAATTTTGTTCAATTAGGAGTGATGAGGTAGGTGATTAGAATTACGAGGGATGGAACTGATTCGGACTAATAAGACGGAGTTTGCACTGGGTAAACAAAGTGTGAATTTAGGCTTGAGGGGTACATTGGTAGGGTACATTTCAGGTGAAGGGAACAAGAGAAATCTAGAACTAATTTTTGAATGAATACATGTAATAGAAAAGTCATTCTAGGTAATTGATAGCATTAATTGGAAATTCATCCGAGGAATGCCATAGTTTACTGAAGTGCATTTTCCAGGAGCTTCATAGTAGAACATTGTCTACCCTTGTGTCCTTTGTGCAGAAAACACAGCTAAGGAGTTGTTGTTGATATAGAATATTTCTATCTCCAAGAGATAGGTATTGCTTATCAGCGTTAAGGTGACTTTTTCCAATACCTCTAGCAGTTTCATGCAGAGTTTTAATAGTGTCAGTAAACATCATAATGCAAAATTGGTATTCTTATTTATTACATGAAAAAACAAAGTCATTATACTTGTGAAAATAAAGATGTAAATTTGGCTGTTGAAGCCACACTCTCTCTATGGTCTGGATTGCTGAAAGCAAAAGCACAGCCAATATTTTTAACACTGTTTCTCTTGGCTTTCCGCAAAAGAGAGACGTTCATAGGCATCTGTTCATAATTTTCTGGGACCAAGAGGATAAGTGGGAAGTGGTAAATGCCTATGGGATGCGTTAGACCTGACACCTTTGGTGTGGTTTTGCCTCTACACTTTTTGTCTTCACCATCCAGTTTTGCTGGACTTCTTTTGTTGACTTTATTACTCTGTGCAATTTGCCACTGCTAACCAGTACTAAAGGGCTTGTGCTCCCTTCTTCAAACATGGTAAAATTTACCTACTCTCAATTGGCACCTTTAATTTACTTGTAAGTCCCCGGTAAATGGCACTACATGTTCCCTGGGCCTGCAAATTAAATGCCACTAGTGGGTGTGGAGCACTAATTGTGCCACACATTGAAGTAGCCTATAAAGTGTGTCCCAGACCTACCCCTACAGCCAGTAGAGTAGTTTTAAACTGCCATTTTGACTTGGCCAAAAACATTTTGCCAGGCCTAAATATTCTCTTTTGATACATATATGTCCCCCCTAGAGTATTCCCTAAAGGCTCATAGGGCAGGATGCATTGTATTTAAAATATAGGACATGCTAATTTAAGTTTTACATGTCCTACCAGTGAAATACACCTAAAAACTCCTAAAGTCATTTTACAGTGTTGTAAGGCCTTTTTCACCCATTGACTAACACAGGGTTACCTTATTATTATTATATTTAATAAGTGATAACTTTGTTTGGGAGTATATAGAGATATGATGCTGGTAGGGTTTAGCTTGTGGTTTTGGGATTATGTCGGCGTTAGTGGAATGTGATTTATTTGAATGAAACGTGAATGTTTCCTTTGAAACTGAAAACCCAGTTGGTATGGTCCTGTTTGCCTGCCAGTCATGTCATTTAAACTCAATAAAGAACATAAATCATCGCTCCTTACATTGTGATTGAGCATCTTTTCAGTGGTGACAACGACTGGCAGAAAAGAAGCCCCATGTGCAGTGCAGAATTCAGAAAAAAAACAACTGAAACTGAACTGTTTTATGGGCCTTCAAGGTTGTGTGTTTTTTCTTTGACCTCTGTGCAGCTGTACAGTGGATTATGAGTCCTTTGTTTATGTCTTCATCCAGGGTTTTGATCAGTCTTCGATATGCTTCACATCTTACAGCGCTTCTCGGTTCCTTGGCAGGAGTGGTGTAGTGATTCAGCGGCTATATTGCCAGGATTTTTGGAAAGATGTGGTCAATCGGCCATAGAAATCGACATAAGTGAGGGTGGCCATCTTTGAGGTATGGTAACGGATCACCTGTAGAAAATTACACACTTGCAAGAGTGGCGAGGTATGGTGAAGATTTTTGTTTAGCGCATCAAGTTACTGGAGCCATATTGCTGGACTTTCATGGTTACGTGGCCCACCGCCTTTAAAAATGTAACCTAATGCTTGGCGGACATTTTGAATCAACAATATTATTGATTTAAAGACCATAATAAATAACACAATTGTTGGAACATCCACTTTACGTCAAACTGCAGGCAAACAAAGGTGGAAAACACTTCAAGGATTCAGTAGTACTTCTTAAGGCTGCAGTCTCTCATCAGTTGACACATTTAGACTTTTCAGTGTGGAAAAGCGTTTCTTAGCATGGCGTGAGGCGCATAAGAAATAATATCCCATGAGGTATGTCCATGTTGGTATTGGTGATTCACACACCTTTGATGCTGAACTCAAAGTGATATTTTCACTCTTTCAGATGACAAATGTATCAGCGAGGTGCACACCTTGCATATCATTAAGTGTGATATATAGCGAGATTCTATAGGCATATTAAAGTGTTACAAATTGAAATGCTAATGGATGTTTATTAGAATGGGACATATTTAAGTTGGTAAGATATTGTAAATATGTATGTATGTATGTATATATATATATATATCTATCTATATATTTCACTGAAAAAAACCAAAGGCTACAGGGACATTATAGTTAGGCTAAAGAATTTAAAAAAACATAGAAATTGACTTAAAAAACCAAAGGTTATAGGGACATGACAGTTAGGCTCACATTTCAAGCATACACAACCATAGAAATTCAGCAGTTATAGGTAGAGTAATTATAACTATAATTCGTGCCCTAAGGTAACTTTAACTCATGCCCCCCTTGCTCAGTTTCCTCACCATTGTTTTAATGCAAATGTTACAGTGATAATTTAAAAGATGCCATAGAAGATGTCATGACTGATGTAATATATGGGGTAATTAGCAGTTCGTGACATATATGGGGAAATTAGCAGTGCATGGCGAGGGCGCGAGTTATAGTTATCTTAGGGCATGAGTAAATTCAGTGTATTTCTATGTTTTTTTACGTTAACTAATTTTAATTACTTTACATTAATACAACTACTGCCAAGCATGGCCTACGGCCAGGCCCTGTCGGCAACTCCCTATAAGCACCAAACCCCACGCCATAAATGGCTTTTGGCCATGCATGGCAGGGATGGCTGCCTGCAGCCAAACACATATAAGCATCCAAACCAGCACTAAGCACAGCCTTTGGGGCTGCAGGTCCTGGCCGCAGGGCAGGCTCTGTGGCCCACCCCATAAATACTCAACCCTGCGCTACACGCGGCCTTTGACCATGTGCGGTGGGGGTTGGCTGCAGAGGCTGGTCTATAGATAGGCCATACGGCCTAAACCTGCAAGTTTTCAAGCCTGTGATACGCATGACCTTCAGTCATGCAGGGTGGGGTTTGACCAGAGGGCCTGGTCCTAAACTTTGCCATAAAATCAACAGATTCGTGATTTTTGTGGCAAAAAATGAAAAACAAATATGGAAAAGCCCCTGTGAGGAGCGGGTCCTGGGGGCATGAGGTAAATACAAAAAAATAAAAGAGAGGGGTGCACGGGGCCACCTCCAAGGGATCTTTTTAGCCCCAGGGACCAACACCTGCAGGGGATTTATTACAAAATGGGAGGAGGGCTGCATGGACCCCTCTTCATTGGGCTTATTGCACCTGGGGATGATCTCCTCCCTGGGTCTCTATTTAATAAAGAAGAGGGGCCGTGCAGACCCAGCTCCTGGAGCTTTTATATGTCCCAAGGACCACGACCTCCCCAGGGCTAATTAAACACTAATAGGGACTGAACTGACCCCCCCCCCCCCAGACCCAGGGACCATCACTTCCCCCAAGCCAAATACAAATAAAAAAATGGGATGGGGCCCCCAGTTCTGGGCCATGGACAACCCTGGATACCACCAACTCCCAGGGGCCAGACCATGCTTTTTAAAGGAGAGGAGCAGCATGGCCCCTCTCCTAGAGCTAGTAATGGCCCTGACAACCGCCACCCCATAGGGCCAGCTCCTGCTATCTCCCAAGATACCTGTCCTCAGGTGATTGCTGTTTGAGTGCAAGCTAACTCTGCTCTCAGCAAGCTGGAGCTGGCAAACTGCTCTTTCTTGCTGGGACGGGTCTGTTGATCTGTTTCCCTGTCTGCAGTCATGTAGACTGGGAAATAGATGAAAGATTGCTCCTGCATGCAGGGAGCTGCATACTTAGCAGGTGGGCAGGAGCAATCAGGAAGTGGGCAGCTGGCTGGGACCGCAGGGACCTTGAGGCTCCCTCCACAGTCCCTATCATTGTAAAATGTGTGCCCTGGGTGGTGCAGGTTGATGTGGCTAGGGAGCAATTGGAGAAGTGTCCCATATGCTACGCTACATCATTTTTTATTACCGTCATGCTTAAAGGACACGTCTCACCTGTTTTTTTTTCTGTATACAAGTACCTATTTTGCAGCAAACATTTTTAAGGCTAGGGAGTCAGGGTCAATACTATCCCAACCCCTCTAATTTTGTTTTGTTTTTATAAACTTTTTTTGGGACTCGGCTGGCTCAGGGTCCCGAAATGGCTACCAACACCTCCTGGTTGAAGTGTTGGCAGCCAATCAGATCTCTGCCCAAGATCGGGAGGATTTGCTAAGTGTTTGTGCCTCTAGATATATAATTATTTTTTTTTTTTTTAAAGAGATACACTCAATAACAAAAAGTGTGTTTTCTGGATCAAAAGCTAACTTTATGCAAAATTAATTCCATCCAGTGGTTCTGGCTGTAGTCATGTCCAAAATTCCTACGGGAAATTGCATGGAGAAAAAGTGTTTTGGGGCACTCCTTTTTCTCAACCACCATTTGAGGAATTACCCTGAATCTTTCAAGACAGCAGCTGAGGCCAGTGGCAAACTAGTTTTGAAAAGTTTGTGAGGATTAGTCAAACAACGGCAACATTATTGACAAAAGAAAACACGTTCTTCCTATGAAAACTAGGTCATAACTATAACTACCTACTGGCGACTCCAGTAGGTAATATGTGTATATATATATATATATATATATATATATATATATATAAAATACTTACCTCAGGACACAAGTTCTAGTTACTTGAACTGACTGTGACTGCGATAGCTGAATTTCCATGTTTTTGCATGTTTAAAATGGGAGCCTAACTATAATGTATTCTTACTGAAAAAAAAGGTTACAGGGACACTATAGTTAGGAAATAGATGTAAAAAACATAGAAACTCACTTAAAAAAAAACAAAGTTAGCAGGCATGTTATAGTTAGGCTCCCATTTAAAGGTACAAAACCATAAAATGTTATAGTTAGAGTTATCTAAAGTAACTCTAACTTGTGCCCTAAGGTAACTACAGCGTGCGCCCTCCCCTGTGAGGCCACACCGCATCAAAAAAGCATTTTGCCCCAAGGAGGTTGTGATCCCTGGGCTGCGGGTGGGCCAATGGACCGCCTGCACCAAATTTAGTGAATGCCCCAAGAAGATGGTGGTTCCTGGGGCTGCGGGGGGGCTGGCACCCTCACACCATATATATGTTATGCCCCGGGTGGTGGTGGTACTGGGGCAGCGGGGGGGGCTCGCAGCCCCCTGCATAGAATTACATTTTAGCCCTAAGGAGGTTGTGGTCAGGGGGGCTGAGGGCAGACTAGGAGGTCCCCCTATTTAAAAAAACGAAGCCCCTGAGACCCAGCCCAGCAGGGGGTTCATTAAAAAACAAGTGTTGGAGCCTGTGCTTGTTATTTTTTTATTTTTTATCCTGCAAATTTGCAAAAACGTTGCGATTTTGCTGTAAAATTTTTAAAAATGCTTTTTTTTACACTTTTTATGTGGGACTCTGCTGAAGGTGAGTCCCAAAATACTTACTGGTTTGAAGTGTTGGCAGCCAATCAGAGCTGTACATTTACTGTGCATGAGCTCTTAAACTTTGTGAAGTTGTCACAAACTCAGATACACAAATTTGTTTTCCCCTTGATATCTCAAAAACTACTGAACGGATTTGCACCAAATCAGTGAAAGCACAGTCTGCATACCAAAAGTTAGCTTTCTGCCAATATTTGGTGTCGTTCCGACCAGTGTTTCAGGCTGTAGCTTTGTTCAAAAGTCCTATTCGAATTTACATGGGAAATGCAACTTTTTTGACCCTCCATTTTTTCTCAGCCTTCGTCTGACGGATTACCCCGAAACTTTCCATGCGCAACAAGAATCACCAGGGCACTTTTTTGGGATACTTAATTGCAGATTCATCAAACAGTGACAAAGATATAGGCAAAGTCAAAAACGCTTTTTCTCTGGAAACATGGTCCTTACTATAACTACCTAAAGATGGGTAAAACAGACAAGACGCAGGCAAAACTGCATTTTGAATCGCGTATGACCACAAATGTTCAAGGGACGGGTGTACCAATGACATGGGCGCTGTCTCAGGGGACCTTAAGTCTGACACGGAGTCTGAGCTGAAGCATATGCTCATGGCAATGCAGCAAAAGCTGTCAACTATCAACAATAAAATAGACTCCCCCTCATTCGGGATGTAGAGGATGTCCGAACGCTTAGACAAGCAGGCAGAGTACATCGATGCAGCTTAGAGTAGAATCTCTGTGGTAGAAGAGGACCATAATACTGTCACCTTGGCATAATCTAAAGTGGACGTGACAGTAGCAGCATTAAAGCCAAAGTCGAAGATTGGGAGGCCCGCTCAGGCAGAAGCAACATATGGGTGGTGGGCACTGCCAGATTGAAGCCCATTGATAGCATGGAGCGCTACATTGCACAACTTGTCATTAAGCTACTGGGACAAGAAACATTTTCAGGCATTTTGGTAGTGGAGAGTGCCCAGCGCTCATTGGCACCCTGGCCACTGCCGGGGGCACCATCTCGCCCTGTAATAGCAAAGCTCCTTAATAATAGGGATTGTGATGTGGCCCTGAAGAAACCGTGAGAACTCAAAACTTTGAGGCATGAGGGTTTGGATGTTTCCTTAGAGCCTCATTTCACCCAACACATACAGGAGGCCAGTAAGCTATTTTTACATGTTAAATGCCAACTCCAATAATTTAACTTGGAATACTGCAGGCTTTCCCCAGCTAAGCTCACAGTGGTGGTAGACTGCAAACCGCTGCTATTCAGTGATCACAAACAACAATTTCTAAAGTGCAGGTGGGTGGCCGGTGAGCAACATCGATCGCCCACTTCAACTCCATTGTGAGGAGCTCGCTGGATGACTCGACTGCTGGTCCTCCGGCAACGATCAGGGTAGGAGACCTTTCTTGCAGGGTGATATGGATGGTCTACTATGGGTTCGCTGTCAAGGAAAAATGACAAAGATTATGTCCTCCCGGAGGCCTTGGCCTTGTGGCCCCCCTAACTCCGCTTCAGCTTCTCAGACTATAATGACCACAAATGTTATCACACTAACTACACAGTGTTTGAATGTGAAATATTCTAACCATTTATTTAAGGGCTAGAGATAGCATCGATTGGCGACACAGGAGAGTGACAATGGTTCGCTGGCTGGTAACATCTACCCCATTTGTGATTCACAGTACATGTGAATTATTTTTATTGGAGGGGGAGTTGGGAGGGACAGGGTTTGCACTTATATATATCAACATGCTAGTTGTGGGTAGGTCTGTTGTGGATGAAGGTGGGATAAAGGGATTGTTCTGTTTGTTGCTCTTGTTCACTCCACCCAAAAAGTTATAATATATTGCTGGAATGCGCTTCTTTGACCACATTTCACAAAAAGCAATGCATGACAAAGGTTAACACAGGGCCCGAAGCCTTACTCATCACGTACCTATCAAGCTACTAACTTGGAAGTTTAGGGTCCTCCTCAACCATAGAAAGGTGAGGAAAGTTACTGCATATGGAAACTGCCATCATATAGATGTTGCAATACTTCAAGAAACACATCTAGCCCGAAATAGTCTGATATTGACCCTGCATAGGCTACAAGGTCAATGTGTAGCTGCAGGCTAAAACTCACATTCTCGGGAGTGCTGAAATGGGCTGGTAGGACTTCAGGGATGCAGATCCAGGAACTTGCGCGTGACCAAAATGGCAGATACACTATTGTGTGCTGTAGAAAAGACGATTTAACGTTTTTGCTTGTCAGGCTCTATGGTCCGAATTACAATAACCCACAATTCTACCATGACTTATGTGCAATACTGGCTAAATGGGGAGGAATGCCATAAATCAGGGGGTGACTTTAATTGTGTGCTGGATCTGATGGTGGATCGCTTCTCTGGGCCTCCTAGACCCCCCTCTGCATTGGCACACGCAGTGGTTGAAATTGCGGCCAAAGTCGGGTTTGTCGATATATGGAGACATACATTTCCTGCAACAGGAGGCTATACTCACTATTCTGCAGTATATAATTTACATACGTGCATCGACTACTGGCTGGTGTCCAGAAGTTTAGTGACACGACCAACTGACTGGGAAACCTTACCTAGGACATCCTCTGATCACTCATCCGTCCTCCCAAATCTAGAAGGTCGTAAATGTAGGGCTGCTCCTTTCACATGGCATTTTACACCCTACTCCCTACTGGACACATCATTTAGAAGTGACCTACAGCATACTATAGGAAAATTATTTTGCAATAATATTTGGACGGTTTCCAAATTTAGAGTGGTGTGGGAGGCCTTTAAACACATAAAAGAGGAATAACCATCGCTAAGCACACAGGTGTCTTGAAACTGATACGTGGCCGATTATTCAGGCTGGAGAGAGAGAGAGCACTTAGCCTCAACGGATGGTAACCTGCTGGGACTGATCAAAGAGAAGCTATCCAAATTCCATGACACTGCCCAAGATTAATTGTAGCATTTAGGTAAATACACAGTAGCCCCTCCAATGGGGAGGGCGAGTGACATAGTGTGACGCTAGTGGCATAGTTGAGACCTAACAAGGAACCAGGCATAGTCTTGGAGGTACTAATGGGAGAGTGGCAATCAACCTGTGACCAACTATGTGTCACAAACAGATTTAGAGGTTACTATGCAGACTTATAAATATCTAAGCTCACGTGCAATGAGTAAGACACTATTGTCCATCTGGAAAGAATTACCATGCCCGGCTCACAAACAATGATAGGGAATACCTCCTGTCCCCATTACAACCAACAGAGGTGCGTAAGGCCTTTAAAGACATGGCAGCAGGGAAAGCCTTGGGCTCGGATGAACCCACATTGAGGCCTACCAAAAGATACTAATACCGCATTTGCAGACTTTTTTTTGGTGAAATCACTGGAGATGCTCTTATGCCAGCGTCCATGAGAGAGGCCATAACTATCAAGTTACTTAAGCCTGGCAAACCCCTGCAACAATGCTCCTCATACAGGCCGCTCTCCCTACATAATGTAAACAAGAACATTTATGTAAAAAATCCTAGCTCCTAGATTAGCGCCCCTCCTACCTTAAATGGTGAAGACAGAACAGGCAGATTTCATATTAGGTCGCAGTCTCACAATGAATCTCATAACCTTATTTGGCACTATATGACAAACAGACCCAGCGGTATATGCAGCAGTGTTTTTTTTGGATGCAGAACAGGCCTTGGATTCAGCTGAATGGAGTTTCATTCTAGCGGTGCTGTGGCATATCGGAATGGGAGAGGTGTTTTCCAGGTAGTACGGACCCTATACACCAGCCCAACGGTGCAGATGAGGGTTAACAGAATCGTCTCAGACACTATAGAAATCACCAGGAGCAGCAGGTAGGCGTATTGTCGCCTCTACTGTATGCCCTGGTGGCAGAGCCATTAGCATGTGCCATACTGGAATATCATAACCATAGAAGTCTTCGCTTTCCCAGATACACTTTGGCGATATCCACTTATGCAGACAACATGTCGCAATCTCTCACCATTGCTCACAAGGTAGTGCAATTTGGAGGACTGTCTAAAGATTAAATGAAATAAATCTATAATGTTTCCCCTTACTCCGACCATGACCCCAGTACCACTGGATTTTCTCCTTACATGGACAACAGACCCGGTCCGCTATCTTGGGTTCAGATACACACAGACTCGTTAGCTCTCCTGCTTGACAACTATGGTAGAGCAATACAAAAATTATCAGAAACTGTAGACAGATGGATCAGGCTCCCCCTCTCCCTAATGAGTCGCATAGCCCTCATGAAAATGGTGGTCCTTCCAAGATTTTCATTTCTATTTAAAAACATCCCAGTACTGGTACCCCGGTCGCTATTTGGAACACTGCGATCTCTGCTGGTTGGATTTACCAGGCAGGGAAACATCCAGGGTCTGATGGAATGTCTTACTTTGCCATACAAAGTGGGTGGGCTGAATGCCCCCGACTTGGACGCCTATTATAGGGCTGCACGCTGCATGCTCGTGCTTATCTGGATTCATGGTCACCATGACGTACCTCACTCCTACATCAAACAAGACATCTCGCTCCCGCACACACTTCTGCAGCTAATTTTAAAGCCCCCAAAAAGACAATTTGGTACTTTGGACTCCTTAAATACAACAACACATGCTCGGTACAGTTTCATGACCCAGGGGGCACTCCCCTTACTCTACTCCACACATGCGATGGTCAACTGGTGTGCTTGGTTCCCACTGGGCAGAGATAGAGGTGCAGCAGAAATGTTCTGTAAATTATGCATTGGAATAATGGGCAATTTCTTCCAGGATGGCAGTATGCATCCCTGGGACACTTATGCTGAACACTCTGCAACAGTGACTCCCCTCATGCAATAGCAATACTTTACGGCCCCTCACAACCTGTGAGAGATAGTTGGAGACAAACTTCTTGAGCCACCCGAACTACAAGCACTTGGTTGATACAAGAGACAGCACAGGGGAAACTGGTCACCAGATTACTTGCCTTTGCACAAAAGACTCATAGGCCTGGTTTACTAAAAGCCAGGCTCGACTGGCAGAGAGACTTAGGCATTGCATTAACAATCACTCAATGGGCATATTGCTGATCCACTTTAAATACCTCAATCAAGTTTATAATACTCCTGATAGAACACAGAAGTTTGGGCTGTGCACCACTGCTGACTGCCAGAGATGTGGAGGGTGCAATGACAACTTTCTCCACATGGCATGGACCTGCCCGGGCGTCTCAAAATTCTGGCTGGCAATAATTTTAGAGTTGGAACACATAGTGGGCATCAGATTGACGGCCACAGCGTTGTTGGATCTAGTAGGCTTTGACAAAGACGTGGAAAGGGGGTTTAGGAGACTAGTGGCTCTGAGTCTTCTACTTGCTAAGCATTAGGTGGCGATGAGGTGGAACCGTGGGCCATTGCTTACACTAAGAGACTGGCATGCAGACATGACATAATGCAACACACGGACCAATACATACAATGAGCTGACTCCTCCACAAACTCACCCCAAATGTTACTGGGGTCCACAACAGACTTATCTGATTGGTAAGGAGACTGGAGGGAGAGCACTGTCATACACCAGAGTCTATTGTAACCTCTGCTACTAATCATCTATAGCATGGTCTCTTTTGGCATATTTGGAGTATCGGAAGTACTAACCCCTGTGTGTGTCACTAGGGGCCCCTCGTGACTTGGGGTGCATAGGTTGGGGACATGCTCTATAACATTCTGTATCTCTGCTGTACACTATCTGTACACCCCGAGTGTGGCGTTGTAATATATGTAATATGACCACTGTGATAAATAATGGTATATTTGTTGTGTGGGAAGGGTTAACCTCTTCCTTTTCCATTTGTTTGGAGGATTAATGTTGAAAACAATAAATAAAATAATAATAATAAAAAACGTTGTCATTTAAAATCCTCTTTAACGGTGAAGTCGGATTTTAAGACACAATTCTGAAAATGCCACTTTTAGAAAGTTGGCATTCTCTTGTCCTAACCGTGTGTGCCTTATGCCAGCATCCTGGTCACATGAATGGTTCTGCTGTTAAGGTTTGTGTATTTCTTCCAGACAGTACAAGAAAAAGAGAATACGTGTGGACAGATTAGGCTAAAATGCCAGGATGCTGGGGGTAGATTGTGACTTGCCACACCTACACTTCAAAGGGTTTGCCTCCAACACAAACAAAGAAACCTGGCACTAGTTTTTTGGTATCCCAAACTTATTGCAGTCTTGACAGGGAAAGTGAAGAACTTTCCAGAATCAGATGTGGAATTCACCCCCCCCCCCCCCCCCCCACACTCGAAGGCTGACACCAGGTATACATATTGGACCCTAAGAGCCATTTATCAGTTCATCAGTACACTCCTGGCCTGGGGATATTGCAGAAGTACTAGAGGACTGCACGGCTGCTTGAGAGCAATCATGCACTTTTAGAAGGAAGACTAGACCTGCGTTCTTCATACCATTGTTTTTCACATAATTATTGCCTGTGTGCTGCATAGATACTTTACACATTGCCTCTAAATTAAGCCTTACTGCATTGTACCAAGCTAACAGAGGAATAAGCACAGGTTAATTTACTGACTTTTGTGGTTCACCTGACAAGGGGTGTGGTTGTTGCTTGAGTAGGGCTTTCACCCCCCTAAACCAATTACCCAATTTCTTATAGGACACATAGTAATGGCCTGACGGACTGCAGCCTCGCTTGAGGTTCCACTAGTAAATACTTAAGGTACTGTAGCCTTCCACAACAAGGAACTGTGACTGATTCAAGGAACCTCTGGTAATAAATGGACAATGTGGTTCAATCTCCTTCCAAAAGGACATAAAACATGGTAACATTGGCCTATACTCAAATGGCATATTTCATTTACTTATAAGTCCCTACTATTTAAGTGGCGCTACATGTGTCCAGGGCCTGTAAATTAAATGATAATAGTGGGCCTGCAACACTGTTTCTGCTACCCACTTAAGTAGCCCCGTAAACATGCCTAAAGCCTGCCATTTTGACCTGGCAAAGTAAATCTGTTTCAAGGCCCAACCCTTGTTTTCTAATGTATGTATGTCACCACTAGGGTAGGCACTGGACAGTCCAGAGGGCAGGGTGCAATGTATTTGAAAAGTACTTTTATATTTTACATGACCTGGTAGTGAAAAACTCTTACATTCATTTTTTTACCACTGTAAGGCCGTTTTCTCCCATAGGATAACATTGGATTTGCTTTGTTACAATTTATAAGTGGACTTCCATATGGTAAGAGTTAACTAGTTTATGTTTGGCATCTCTAGAATCAAATTTAAAATCCTAATTTATGTTGGTCGAATTTTAAATTGCAATTATGAAAATGCCACTTTTAGAAAGTTGACATGTTTTGCCTTGGCCATTTGGTGCCTGCAGCCTGTCTCTGGGTCACAAGACAGCGTGCAGCTGACAGTTAGATTTTGTATATTCTTCCTAGACAGCCACACACTTGGGAGATCAGGTGTGATTGGATAGGCCATAAATAGCATGATAGGTGGGAGGAGCTGAGCCCAGCCCCACTTACACTTGAATAGGCTGTGTCCTGTCTCCACACAAACGGCTACATACCACATGTAGGTGGTCTGGAGCCAGGACCAGGAAGACAGGCCACCTGTGCATTTCAGTGCCATGGCTCTAATAGCTTCTCCCCCGTTCAAAGGCACAACTGTCTATAAAAGAAGGACCTCAGACACCAACTCTTCAGTTAGCTTCTAGACCTGTGAATACTATGCTGGAAGAAGTACTGCTATGCTGTTTCAAGGACTGCCACTCTGCTGGACTGTTGATCTAAAATACCTGCTGTCCAGCTGTGCTGACCTACTGTCTGCTGCCCTCTTGCCTGGGGAAGATGAACTGGACTTGCATGTTCATGTTGGACCCCAGATACCAGAGTGACTCAGAGGGCCTGCATGCTGGCCTCCAGAACTGAGCCCCAGGGATATAAAAGGCTAACCATCAGCTCCTGGAATAGTCTTCAGAGAATTCCTGACCTTGTGTTGTACCTCTCAAGTCCTGGATGTTTGGGGTAGCTCTTGAGCTCTTAAAACCAACCATTTAGGCTCTTTGCAACAGCAAACAGGCCCATTCACACCAGAATCATGCCGGTCACACTGAAATTCAGCGCGAGGTGCAGCCTGCTTGCCTCTTCAATTAGCAAGCATTGATTGCCTGTGGAGGACTGTCACTGCAAAGCTCCAGCCTGCCCGTCTGTGATACCTAGCCTGCTCTTTCCATCATAGTGACCACCAATTACAATGCTCTCCTTGCTCCTTGTGACCCTCTGCAGCATGAACAGGACTCTTGGGACAAAACTTGAGAAGGTAAATCTTCAGCAGTACTAATCTGGAACTGTACTCAACCCTTGCTCCATCATGGTTGGCCTGAACTTTTGACTTTGACCCACTCCAGTGTGACCAGCTAGCCGTGGTCAGCATGTTATGCTTTTAGGCTCCGTGTTGTAGTTTATTCAATAAAAAATCATGACTCCAGTTCTACTGATTGCATTTTTGTTGTTTTGGTCTTGTTTCATTTATTAACTTTTGCTTCATTTTTGTAACTTGGGGTGGGATACTTTTTGTGTGGTGTTTTCACTGTTTTACTGTTTCAAGTGTTGCACAACTACTTTGCACATTGCCTTCAAGTTAAGCCTGACTGCTCTGTACCAAGCTACCAGGGGAATTGAGCATAGGTTAATTTGGGGGTTTGCTTGTACCTTACCCTGACAGAGATTGTGGTGGCTGCTTCACCGGGGCTCACACTCCAGTTAACCAGTAACCCAATTTCTTACAGCATCAATTTAAAAAAAGGCATTTTCATGGTGGGATGAAATTTGGGAGCCTCCATTTTTATTTTATAATTGGGCTTTTTTTGTCAATATGATGGCTTGGTAAGTTAAGCGCTCCATATATGTTATCTAAGTTGGGCAGAAAATCCAAGCACCTCTGACCAAGTATTTAAGATTTGCCTAGTTGTCCTCTTTCTTTTCCAGTGTTAAAATCTGACTCCCTTGGCAATCTCATAGAAACATCAATATATCTGTTGTTTAAAAAAAAAAAATATGGAAGATATTATCTAATTGATTTTAAGCAGTTGTAAGCGCTATCCAAGGGCATACAAATATGCACACCCTAATTTTGCGAATTAGATCTGTGATTTAAAAGGAATATGAGAGTTATGAGGTCAGATGCAACTTTTGCATTCTCAAAATTGACTTGTTTGAACAAAACTTTGACTAAGTCGTGTGAACCGTTCTTCTTTCTTCAATAACTTGGGAACCAGCGACAATAGTAACTGTTTTATTGACAACACTTCCGATGGAAGAAAACCTTTTGTGGTAAGCTGTCAAAAAGAAGACTAGTGTTATAAATCAATATAGATTAATATTCCACCCTTGGCACAGAGTGATAAGTCAGAGAGTTTAGTAATAACGGTGTTACTACTGCCAGTTTTCAACCAAATAATAACTCCTGTTACTCCTGGGGAGAAACTACATAATATTTAATGGTTACTTAACAGTACCTGTAGAGTAACTCAATGGCAGGATGTCCGTGCATTGTAAGCACTGGAGCATGAGGTTTGGAATAACATGAGTCAGCACCTTGGCAGAAGATTGAAGAGACTCAGCACCCAGTCCAAGCTTTTGCAAATGCATCTAGTTAGTGCAGCACCAGCTAGATGAGCGCCAGGGAACACCAACACTTCACGAAATACAGCACAGACCCCAAAACTTCTTCAGAATGCCCAGTGTAGAGGCAGCCACTGCATAGTTAGGTGAACAAGGAAACATGTGGCCCATTAACACGAAAAACGAGAAGGCACTACCACTGGAGCTAAAATGCTAGTTGCTACTAAAATAGACAGTACTGCCAGACAAACCCCTTCCCAGTCCTTGGACAAAGAGGAGCTAGAGCTCCTAAAATACGGAACTGAAAAGTGCTCAGTGACACGTTCTTGGTGACCCCTGTTCACACATGACTCTCTCTCCCATATGCTACACCCTGGAGCCCTGAAACAACAGAAGGACACACATTTCGAGTTTGTGCCTGCTATAGTAGGGTAGTAAGAAGGTCTGAAGCCTCCAAGGCACATACCAGAACTGTGCAGCTTCACACTCCATCACAATGAAACCCAGTATGACTGAGACACAAGCAAAAAACGTAGCCCTGCTGAAGAAAAACTGCGAGCTCTGGCAGCGTTTTAGGAAATGTAATGACCTGTCTTTAGAGAGGAAAAATAGAAAGAGAAACAAGAGTGAGGCCTTATAGCCAAAGGAAGCAAACAGATGAGTTTAAAAAAACCCTGTTTTGTTAGTATTCTGAAGGAAAATAAATTGCCTTTCTCTGTGATAAAAACTCACACTCCTAGAGTAATAACTGTGAGGGGGAAGACTTAGAAAGTGGTAGTGGGAAGGGAACAACACAATAAAATAGGTAAGATGCAGGGTAGGAGGATTTGGAACAGGAAAAATATTTTTCCATGGAGAAAAGTGAACTTTGAAATGAATTTGTGCTACGCATGGCATTTCTGTATGAGGCTAGCTCAGTATATGGTGTACACCTATAGGTGAGGCACCCTGTACTGAGTCCAGGTAACCCTTAGTGGTAGTGTAGGTGGATCTAGATACACTCTAGAACTAATTTTGATATATCTCCTAACTGGAGATATGAACATACAAAAATATATTCAGCAACAGGTAAGTAAAGGCATAAAATAACAGGGGCCCTTATGAGGGGAGCAAACCCTTATACTAAAACAATGGAATGCGACAATCACTCCCAACCCACACCACCAACTAAGGATCCTTAGGACTGGGAAGTACTAAAACCCCAAAGGAAAGTAGGTGGGATTCCCCAGGCGCCCAAGTGCAGAGTAGTAATTTTGAGTCAATGTCCATAGGCTAACATCGGGAAGTTGCTGTTGGAGTTTTCAGAAACCCGTTGGGACAAAGGAGTTTGTACAGTGCCTCACCCCTTGAGACACAGAACAGTGGCATGGGTACACCAGGGAGCCTATATTCATAGGGGTGAAGTTGTGTCATACCCTCCCATTAAAGTCAAAGGGAACCTCGGTTGTCCAGCTCCTGTTGGATGTGTGGGCCAGGTTGGTGGAACTGAGGCATGGATTCCTGAAAAAGAGGGCCTAGGGAAAGAGGCAAAAAAGTCCAGACCATCCTGTGGTGCCCAGGCGGTGCAAGAGGGCAGTGCCCGCCCTTCGTGGAGTTGCTTTCCTGCTGGACAGTGGACGGAAAAGGGCAGGAAGATTGCAGTAGTCATCAACGAACTGTTCTTTGCCAGTCTTCAAGTTGCAGAGGGGATAAGTCATCAGCAGGACCACAAACAAGCCTTGGCATATGCAGGGAAGAGTTGCACTGAATTTGCAGGATTTGTGGGGACCAGCAAGGTCCAGGTGACCCAACCTTGGCAGGTACATTGGGGCCAGCATGCAGAAGAGTCAGCAGGAATCGATGGAGCCCTGGCAGAACCCTTTGGCAGCAGGCACAGGGAGTCACAGGGAGGCCTCAACAGCACCACAAAGAGGGATGCCTACGTCGGAGAAGTTGCAGAGAGGTCATTGCTCCTGGAGCTGGAGCGTGCTGGAGGCCCGGTCTTCTTGGAGCTAGAAGGTCTTCAGCCTGAAGAGCCAACAAGCCTTAACAATGAAAAGCTGACTGCACAGGGGTTCCAGCCAAGCAGCTCCAGCGAGGGCCCACAGACTTCCTAGTTGCAAGGAAGATATGTCAGACCTCTGGAGAGTCACTTGTGTTGTAGATCCCAGAAGAGTCCATGGAACAGCAGGATCCACAAGCCGGTTGTCATCATCGAGGTGCCTGCAGATGCAGGGGAGTGACTCCTTCACTCCAAGGGAGATTCGTTCTTGCTTTCCTAAGTGTAGGCAGAGTCCCAGTGACTCTGGAGGATGCACAGCCATGGGGTTGCAGAAGTCTTTGCAGAGCTTGGAAACAACGTTGCAGTAGAAGCCCTCCTACTGGTTTCAGTCTTGCTCTTGGTTACAGTGAAGAACAGCAGCAGTTCTGGTGTCAAGGTTGCAGAAGGGTCTTGCAGAGGAGACTTTCAGATGGTTTCTGAAGTCTTCCAGATGAATCTAGGGAGCTACCCTCAGGGGAGCCCTTATGTAACCCAGGAAGGGGGTTGGACACTAACTGATGTGACCTACCTATCAGAGGGGGTCGGGGACGTCACCCAGCTGACTAACTAGCCAGATGCTCCCAGGGGCCTCTGTTCTTCTAATTTCCAAGATGGCAGAATTGAGTGGCCACCTGGCACAGCTCTATGCACTTCCCAAGGGGAGGAGCTGGATAGGGAGGTGGTCACTCCCCTGTCCTTTGTGTGGTTTTGTGCCACTGCAGCAGCTGGGGTTTTTCTGCAATGGTGCAAATCAGTTTATGCAAGAAAAGCATAAAATGTGCCCTTCAAAGCAGCTTGGTGGTGCTCAAAGGCATCCCCACCCCAACCGAGAGACACCTATTTCTAAAGAAGAGGTGGTCACACCTCAATCTTACAGGAAATCCTTTGTTCTGCCTTTCCCTGCCAGAGTTAAGCTCAGCAGGAGGGGAGAACAGTGTCTGGGGTTCACAGCAGCACGGGCTGGCAAGCATACTCTGCAAGGCTGTACAGGCAGATTTTGGGGATCCTCTAGGGAACCCCCAGAGTACATGGTATTATGCAGCTAGCACTGGAATCAGTGTAGTTGCATGAGTCCAACGTGTTTAATACCAAACATGTTCAGTGAAGCCCTTGTGTAGTTGGACAACTTGTGTTGACTAGTGTCCACTACATACCTTAAGAAGGCTTTCCTGCCACTGCTCATGCAGGGGTGCCCTCACACTTAGAACCATGCACCCTGGCCTTGGGATGAAGGGCCTAACTTAGGGGTAACTTGAAGGGTCAGAGTGCAGTGACAATGATATAATGCAAACCTTGTATCTGGAGTGAAAGGGGCAGGCACCATTTCACACAGACTGAAATGACAGGCCTGTAATCACAGTTTGCATGGGCCCCATGGGTGGCACAACACATGCTTTAGCCATGGGGGAACCCTGGTGTACCAATGCCATGGGTACTTAAGTACCATAGGCAGTTAGATAGATGCAGTAGTATCCAATTGTGGGGTGTAAAAGTTACCATACAACTAGGGGCGGGCAGTGAGTTCTACTCCGCTGGCAGAGTTAACAAAGTTTTTGCCTCTCCACGGCCAAAAACTCTGCTAGCCCTGGCAGCGGAACAAAGCTCACTGCAGCCCAGTTATGGGACGCACAGCGCTAGTGCAGACTGTCTGCACTTGCCCTGTGTGGCCCATAACTGGGGTGCAGTGCGCACTCGGCCCGACGTCCGTGGCATGGAGCTGCTATACGGGGCTGCACAAGAACCAGCTCTGGATCCAGGCCTCCCTCCTTTAACTGTCCTCAGCAGCCCGCCGGACCCAGAGTGCATAGGGAGGCAGAGAACCAAGCCACTGGCAACGGGGACCCTGGGGCCCAGGTGAGACCCTTGTTTTGCTTTCTCTTGTGCATAAGGGGGCCAGCACTGGGCTTCAACAGTATTTGCATATGGAGTGGGGGTGGGGTTGGGGGGGAGTCTGTGCTTGAAAAAAAGGAAACTTACTGTCAGAGCTCCACTTGAAAAGAACTTGTCTCCCCAGAGTCCCTGGGAAAGGAAGTGGTGTTATGGGTACTGTGCTGAGGCTAGCAGGGAGAGCTGGAGAGTAGATAACAGGTGAGTGGTAGTCAGCCAGGTAGAGATGTGTGTGGCCTTAGAGAGTGACTTAAAGTCCAGTGGCTAACAAGGCTAGCCGTCAAAATGCCAGGCTGCTGGTGATGAGCTGCTAGTGCTGGGCCCTAAAGCAAGGGCGGTCTGGGGCTGTGTGTAGGTGCACAGGAAGCAATTACAAGGTTGGTGCAAGGCAGGGGGTGTGCTTGGCCCTCCATAGCAAGTTTGTGAAGGAGGGCAGTTGGGGAAGTGTGCAAGAGGCCTGAAACTGCAGCTTTCTCTGCCTAGGGCTCTGACCTAAATGCGCCTGATCTCTGAAGTGTGAAGCAGGGTCAGGCTTTGCTAACTAGGCCTGGTTCAGGCCAGGGTGCCAATAGGGCAGGCAGCACTACACAGCACGAGGAACTCTGAGGAATTCCAATGAGTTTTAAGCCAACTTCGCGGAATTCCACAGAGTAGAACTCTGTGAGCTCTAGCCAGGCCTACATATAACTAAATTTAGGGAAGAGAACACTGAATCTGGGGTCCTGGTTAGCAGTATCCCAGTGTACTATAGTCTAAACATACCGACACCAGGCAAAAAGTGGGGGCACCTATGCAAGAAAGATGCTACCTTCCTGCAGTTTCCACATGAATAAAGTTACATGGTGGGTTATTCTGCATGTAAGAATGTTTTTCTAAAGTCAAGATAGAATTCACAAATGGCTTCCAGTCGGTCTGGACTTGGGAACCAGTCAACCCTGGCAAATATGTTTAAACTAGCCCCACTCACTTTGTCTCCTCACTCTTTCCATCCTTCGGATCTCTCTACTATTCTGTATTCTTTCACTCATTTCTCACTCTCGCACTTTCCCTCTTTTTCCCTATTTCAACCTTTTTCCTGAACTAGCCCCCAGCCTACTGCAATCAATCTTGAGGAGCTGAAGAAAGAGACAGAGGCACCACAAGCGGCCCCACTCTTTCCAAACCGGCTTCCAATGGCCTCCCACTGGGGAAGTGCCTGATGGAATAAAAGGCTAGTCGGGCCCTCCTTCCTGGGGCAAAGTTCCAAATCGCTGACAGTCACGGAACTACGTACAGACTTAATCCTGCACTCTATTGCACGGATAGTTGCTTTAAGTGTAAGAAGAAACATGCAGGTGTACATTTCTGACTTTCATGTGAATCAAGACATACATATTTTTGTTTTCTTGGAAGAAAGGAGTAACATATCAAGGTGAAAAAATATACATAAAATTCATAGTCCATCAGATACCACCAGGGATTGCTAGGAAAATTACTGATATTGGCACCACAGACTAGAGACTAATAGGTATGCAAGCATTAAGCCCATGGGATGATGGGAAAACAACCGACCTTGGGCTTTTTGTGTGATGCTTTTTGAAAGTAAAACGCAATTTGTTCATTATGGAATTCCATTAGCTAATTGAAATTTGTTGTCTCTGTCTGCAGAACTGCGCAATGTAAACAGTAATAACCTGGATGAAACCTTTTGGCTTGTGTATTAAGGTAGGTGAGACATGAGCAGTGACACGTTTCATTATAGCTACAGTCAGGGACGTTGCCTTCATTCCAAGATGTGTGCTGCTATCATATAGTGTGCCACACTGGTTAAAAGCCAAATTTGCATTCCCGTCCCTAATATACAAATCCTGTTTTCTAACAATGTTAAATTAATTACTTCTATGCTAAATCAGATGATGAAAAAGCATTGGCAAATCCAATAGTTCTGGATTCAATGTGTAAAAGTATGCAAACAGCATTTATTAAAGCCAGACTTTTTGGCTTGGTCGTTGATTTTTTCATCAGTTTATACAGAGTAGTCCAGTAGACAGGTCTCAATTACTGTACTAAGCATTACTGCTGCAGTGAAGAAATACAAAATACTGCCTTCTGTAAATGTTGATGATAATAATATAAAAGTAGCTTTTACTATGGGCAACGGCCAAGGTGCGCTCACTGAGAGTTTGTCAATTTCTTGACAGCATAGGTAATTCCAATGTTTATCTGAGCTTCATATGAAGTTTTTGAAGGAGAAGCTATCCTTAGGCTACTTCTTGAAAACTGCAAGTTTTGGTAGATGTCTGTGGTTTGGATGCAAAGAATCAACTCCAGAATTAGGATCATTTTCACTTCATTGGACTAGAACTTAAATCTGGCCTGTATAATGAGTCTTGGCTTGCGTCAAATCAAGTTGGGAACATGTGTATCAAGTAGGCATATGGCCCTTAGGGATTCGGAGAGCCTTGGTCTTAGTGTCCTTCAGAAATAGGCAGTTTTCCTTTGTTAGAAATCGGGTTTGATGTTGGCAGACGTATACACCCTGTCCAAACAAGATCCTCAATCCTAGTCAGGGTAAATCACACCCTTCATTAACCTGTGCTCACCCTTTGGTAACTGCACAGAGGAGGCAGGCTTAACTTAAGAGGCAATGTGTAAAGTATTTGTGCAACACTTGAAACAGTGAAAGAGTGAAAACATCCCACAAATATAGTCCACACCAAGTCAGAAAAATAGATCTTAATTTAATGGACAAGACAGCACCAAAATGGCAAATATTAAGTAATAAGTTGAGGTGTGAATTTTTAAGGAAGATCTGCAAATGTAGTGTTTAGAAACTTAATTCGCCAACCAGTGCTACCTGGTCACACCAGACTGGGGTAATTACAAAGTTCAAGCCAACCGTGATGGAGCACGGGGTGGCTACAGGAACAGCCTTGCCTTGCTGAATCAGCAGCTTTTATTGAGGGTTGCATCAACATGGATGATCCAATGCAAGGAGCAGAGAAGACCCTCCTGGGTCCAGGCAGCGCCATTATGACGCAAACCGCGACCTTGCTTGATCCAAGGCTTGTTGGATGAATCCAGCGACGCAAACAGCCTGCATCCAACTTCTCGACGTGGGACATCTCCTGCACCACACAGGAACCTGCAGCCATCTTCTTTGGTGCTCTTCTGCAGACTTCTTCTAACCAGAGAATCCTATTTTGCTCCATCATCTAGGTTGGCAGGGGCTCCTGTCCTTCCTGGAATCTTCTGCGACTTCTGGACTTCGTCTCCTCTCTTCACATGTCTTCAGGTTCAGGAGTCCACCATTTGTTGCTTGCAGTCTTGCTTGGTTCTTACAAAAACTCTTATCACAACTTGTAGTGTGTCCTGAGGAAACTTGCAGTACTTTACTCTTACTTTTCTGTGCTCTGGGGAGGGGTATTTTACTGACCTTTGGTGTTCTCTTACACTCCTAGCGCCCCGCTACACACTACACTTGCCAAGGGGGGAATTTGTGATTCGCATTCGACTTTCTTAATATATGGTTTGTGTTGCCCCTAGGCCTATTGCATTCTATTTTATTTTCTACCGTTTGCACTATTATATGACTATTTACTCACGTGATTTTGGTCTATAGTGTCTATATTGTGTAGAAATTCTTACCTCAAGAATTATTGCCTCTAAGATATTTTTGCCCATGTGTCAATAAAATAAAGTACCTTTATTTTTCGTAACACTGAGTATTGTCTTTTATTGTGTATAAGTACGGTGCAACTATAGTGGTATTGCAGGAGCTTTGCATGTTTACCTCTAGACAGCCTGAGCTGCTAGAATACTGCCTACATTTCACTAATAAGGGATAACTGGACCTGGTACAAGGTGTAATTACCTAGGGTACCCACTACAAACCAGGCCAGCCTCCTACATTGGTGGTGCAGCGGTGGGATAAGTACTTGCAATTGCTTTACCACTTTGTTACTAGTGCTTTTGACATGAAAAGGTTTACTCCAATACTTAGAGCTATACACAATTGTACCTAGAAGTCATTCTTAAACTTTCTAAAAAGTTCCTTAAAACTTTCTAAAAGTTTCAAAAGTTTCTGAAAAGTTTTTTTATTTTCTCTAAAAAGTTAGGCCTAATAGTTTACTAACTTTCTACTCTTTTCCCTAACTTCTTTCTGTCACTATGGCTGGTGTAGAGGCTACCCCCAGAGTTGTAAAGTCAACTTATGGAAGTTTGAATTTTAAAAGTTTGAGGGGTCTCTGCATAGAAAGAAGTTTAGGGATTGGGAAGAACCCCAATAAGGAATTTCTCTTAAATCTCCTCCTGCAGGATAACCAGGGACGTACCACTGGTCAGCTACAGTCGGAGGGGGATGTATAGGAAGATTCCAACCAGGCAGACTCAGGAGAGCATTCAGAAGTTCCTGGGGGGGGTCCTTCCACAAATCTTTCCATCAACAGACCCCTAGTGTAACTGGCAGTGGGAAGGGGTCACACACAAGTAGGGTTCCCTTCACACCTAGAGGCCAGGTAACTAGGCTGACCCAAGTTAGGGAAAGATCTGCCTCTGCCAATTACCATGTCACTTCTGTCTCAAAGGTGTCACACACCTACAACCCTGAGGACCAGAACCTAGATAGGGAACTCAGAAAGCTGAGGTTGGAAGAGGCCAGACTGAGGCTACAACAGCAACAGTTGGCCTTACACAGGGAACCCCTGGCTGTGGAAAGGGAAAGGCAGGGGTTGGGGTTAATTCCCCATGGTGGCAGCAGCAGTAAGTTCAGGAACTCAAGTGTTAGGGAACACAGGTTTGATTCCAGAAATCTGCACAAGGTTGTTCCCCCTTTCAAGGATGGGGATGACATTTATAAGTGGTTTGCTGCACTTGACAGGGCCTGTAAAGTTCAGAGGGTACCCCAAGCACATTGGGCTGCTATCCTGTGGTTGTCTTTCACTGGCAACAGGGGAGACAGACTCCTTATTGTCAGGGAGGATGACTCAGACAACTACCATGTTCTGAAAGGTGCACTTCTGGATGGTCTAGGCTTAACCACTGAACAATATAGAATCAAGAGAGCCCAGAAAGGAGTCTTCACAGGATTGGATAGACTTTGTAGACTGTTCAGTGAATGCCCTAGAAGGTTGGTTAAATGGCTGTAAGGTGACTGACTATGAAAGCCTGTATAACTTAATTCTGAGAGAGCAAATATTGAATAATTGTGTGTCTGATTTGTTGCACCAGTATCATGTGGACTGAGATCTGACCTCTCCCCAAGAATTGGGAAAGAAGGCAGACAAATGGGTCAGAACAAGGGTGAGCAGAAAAGCTCATATAGGGGGTAACACGGACAGCAAAAAGAAAGATGATGAAAATCTCAGGAGAAGCATAGCGATAAAAGTAAGCACAAATATCCTTCTTCAGGTCCAAAACAATCCTCTGGGGGTGGGGATAAATCATCTTCTTCATCTTCTTCCCACTCTACACACACTAAAAAGCCCTGGTGCTATGTGTGCAGAGGTAAAGGCCATTAGCCAGGGGTTATCCTGCCCAGGTAAAGCCCCTGAGCCTTCCACGACTAATACAAAAAAACTCTAGTGCCCTTAGCAATAGTGGTAATAATGGTGTGACTACTGGCAATAGTCAAACTGAGGGTGTAGTTGGGTTCACTTTTGGGTCCATCATAGAAACTGGGGTAACACTCCCAAGGCAATTTCAAGTACAAGCAGTCAATTTTAATAAATGGTGTTGAGGAGGCTCAGGCCTACAGGGACACAGGTGCCAGTATCACTTTGGTGACTGAAAGCTTGGTGTCACCTACACAACACCTCTTTGGACAGAAGTACTAGGTTCCTGATGTCAGCAACTCCACTCAGTCTCTCCCCTTAGCTGTAGTTCAACTTAGTTGCGGTGGAGTTACTGGCTCAAAGCAGGTGGTGGTATCACTTAGATACCTGTAGATTGTCTCTTAGGGAATGACCTAGAGGCCTCAAGTTGGGCTGAGGTTAGGACCCACGCAACCATGCTGGGTATCCCTGAGGAATTGCTTCCTCTCATTTCTGGTGAAATGAAAAAGCAAAGGAGAGAAAAAGGCCTGAAATCTCAGGATCCCTTTCCAATAACAGGTAAAAAGGGTATCAAAGTATCCCTTCCCCGCCCTGCCACTAAGGATACCATTCCTGTGGTGTGAGAAACTTCCCCTGGGGTGAAACATGTACCAAAGGAGCCCTCAGCTACCACAGCTGGACTTCTGGAGGTGAAAGTACCTCTCTGTGGAACCACTGAAGCAGATGTGCAAAATTGCACAATTTTAGTAAATATTGAGCCACCCTCCAGCCTTCCCAGAGAAAATTTAGTGCAGCAGCCCTGCTCTGTCTCTGAACACTTAGGACAGAAGCCCTGTCCTAGGGAGAAGCTTATAGGACAGCAGCCCTGCCCTGCTCCAACCCAAGAGAAACAGAAAATCTGTTCCCTCTTACAGCCATATGGACAACCTTTTTGCCCAGCTATGGCTTTATTGAGACAGCATCCCTGTCTGGTATTCTCTTTATTTGACATCAGCCCAGTGGACCAATCCCACTGCACAAATTTCATAATTACAAATAGAAACTCTGAGAATTTACACTCACACTGTTGGTTAGGTAAAAATCTCCAAACAGGGTTGTTTACATCCCCACAGAGAAGTAACCGTACAGTGGTTGATAAAGGCAGTAACCACTCTGTTGTAGATCTACTCTCCACTTATCACCATTTAGACAATAAAGTCTCAACTGGCCAAGGATAGCCTTATTGTCCTTTGTTTGGGGAGGGGGACTTATGTGAGAAAGTAGCCTCTTTCTAGCCTGGTTACCCCCACTTTTGGCCTGTTTGTGATTGTGGTTCAGTGTGTTTTTCCTGTCTCACTGGGATCTTGCTAGCCAGGTCCCCAGTGCTCATAGTTAAACCCCTATTTGTCAGTGTGTTTTGCCTGTCTCACTGGGATCTTGCTAGCCAGGACCCCAGTGCTCAAAGTTTGTGGCCTATGTGTGTGTTGTCAGTAGTGCTTAACTGTGTCACTGAAGTTCTGCTAACCAGATCTCCAGTGCGTATGCTCTCTCCACTTCCAAATTAGTCACTATAGTTTAGTGACTTCATATTCCAATTCCAATTGGCACACTGGACCCCCCTTATAAGTCCCTAGTATATGGTACTTAAGTACCAGGACATTGGGGTCCCAGGAGATCCTTATGGGCTGCAGCATTTCTTTTGCCACCTATAAGGAGCTCATACAAACACTTCTTCAGGACTGCCACTGCAGCCTGCATGAAATAGTGCACACACTATTTCACAGCCATTTTTACTGCACTTAAGTAACTTATAAGTCACCTATATGTCTAACCTTAATTTACTGAAGGCTAGGTGCAAAGTTACTAAGTGTGAGGGCATCCTTGCACTAGCAAAGGTGCCCCCACGCTGTCCAGTGCCAATTCCCCAGACTTTGTGAGTGTGGGGATACCATTACACACGTGCACTACATATAGGTCAATATCTATATGTAGCTTCACAATAGTAACTCTGAATATGGCCATGTGAGGTGTCTAAGATCATGGAATTGTCCCCCCATTCCAAATCTGTTATTGGGGGGCCAATCCTATGCCCTCTGAGGGCTCCACCATGGACCAACATTACTGCCAAACCAGCTCTCTGAGGTTTCCACTGCAGCCCCAGCTGCTGCCACCTCACAGACAGGTGCCTGCCCTCCTGGGGATTGAGCAGCTCAAACCCAGGAAGGCAGAACAATGCATTTCCTTTGGGAAGAGGGTGTTACACCCTCTCCTATTGGAAAATATGTTACCACAGGCATGGGAGGGATATCCTCCCAGAGCCTCTGGAAATGCTTTGAAGGGCACAAACGGTGCCCTCCTTGCACAATCCAGTCTACACCGGTTCAGGGACCCCAGTCCCTGCTCTGGCACAAAACTGGACAAAGGAAAGGGGAGTGACCACTCCCCTATCCATCACCACCTCAGGGGTGGTACCCACAGCTCCTCCAGTGTGTCCCTGGCGTTAGCCATCTTGTTTTCCAAGGTGTGGGTTACTCTGGAGATGTCTGAGTGATCAGTGCCAGCAGGTGACGTCAGAGACCCCTCCTGATATGTGCATACCTGAGTAGGTAGCCAATCCCACTCTCAGGGCTATTTAGGGTCTCTCCTGTGGGTTCCTCTTCAGATTCAGCTTACAAGACTCCTCCAGGAATCCTATGCATCCTCTGCTTCAGCTTCTGACAGTCGGGTCAACCGCAGACTGCTCCAGGAACCACTGTAACTCCAACAAAGTATCCAGGACGAATCCTGTGACCTGCAACTTCAACTCTAGCAGCATTTGCAACAGTTTCCAAGGTGTGCACTCCCCGAGGACTCCCTGTCTTCACCCTGCACCAGAAGAATCAAAGAAATCTCCTGTGGAGTGACAGAGTCACTTCCCTGCTCTGCAGGCACCTTCCAAGACGACGACCGGTTCCCCGGGACTCCTCTCCTGACGACGAGTGTGCTCCCTGGAACACAGGTGGTGGACCCATCCAACCCAGACTGTCCCAAGGTCGAGCTGTCGAAATTTGGAGGAGGTAAGAGCTTGCCTTCCCGGTTTGCGAAAGTCCCCTTGTGCACCACCTCATATCTAGCTCCTTGGGCTTCTGTGCACTTCTTCCAAGAATCCTTCATGCACAGTGTAGCCCAGGCCCCCTAGTCTCCATCCTGCGATGCAAAACTCACAGAGTTGTTCTCCGGCAGTGTGGGACTTTCTTTTGTTGTGCTGCACCAACCGCAATTTGCACCTTCTTTGTCCCCGTGTCATGGGACTCCCGCAGGTGCTGCCTGGTCATCTGTGGGCTCTCTCCAGTGTTGGGAGCCCCCTCTGTTTCCTCAGTCTGATTTGAGGCCTCCAGGTCCCTCCTGGGTCCAGGCAGCACCATTTCGACGCAAACTGCAACCTTGCTTGAACCAAGGCTTGTTGGATGGATCCAGCAAAGCAAACAGCCTGCATCCAACTTCTTGACATGGGATCCTGCACCATGCAGGAACCAGCAACCATCTTTTTTGGTGTTCTTCTGCAGACTTTTTCTAACCAGAGAATCCTCTTTTGCACCATGGGGCTCCTGTCCATCCTGGAATCTTCTGCGACTTCTGGACTTCGTCTCCTCTCTTCACAGGTCTTCAGGTTCTGGAATCCACCATTTGTTGCTTGCAGTCTTGCTTGGTTCTTGGAATAACTCTTATCACTACTTGTAGTGGGTCCTGAGGAAACTTGAAGTACTTTACTCCTACTTTTCTGGGCTCTGGGGTGGGGTATTTTACTGACCTTTGGTGTTCTTTTACACTCCCAGCACCCCTCAACACACTACACTTGCCTAGGGGGGAATTCCTGATTTGCCTTCCACTTTCTAAGTATAAGGTTTGTGTTGCACCTAGTCCCATTGCTTTCTGCTGTATTTTCTACTGTTTGCACTATTCTATGAATATTTATGTTGAGTATCTGTAGTGGCCTGTCTCAATAACATTTGTAGCAGCAATATGGGGGTTTCCACAAAGTGGTGGCTTCTTAACATCTGGGACACTACTAAACTCAGCCATGTGGACCAGCTCTGGGTGACACTGGGACTAATGGTCGCTAAATGCAACATGGGACAAATTTGGAGGGCAGAACAGGTACTACTCCTGACTAATTGGAAGCATGATATGGACTGGTGCTTGTTGACAGAAAGGGAGGTTTATGAAAGTAGAGGTTTCTCAGATAAATGGTCCAAAATATGGAAAAGTGGAATGCATATCAGGGTTATCTATATGCACCAGTTATAAGCACCAGTGCATCGGCGTTCAGTGTTTGATGCTACCTTTTTATCAAACGGGAAGAGGCCGGGGTGGACAGTTAAGCTATTGAGATATATGTGAAACTATTGTGTGGTATCTCTGCTTTGATGCTGCAATATGTGCTATTCACAGCTAATTTTTAATTGTTGTGTTACTCACAATAAAAAGATTAAATAAAATATTATTGTATTACGCTACAACATTGAGTGGTTGGTAGTGAAAGTTCCATTTGATAGAGTAGTATGATTGACTGCAAGATCATTTATAACTCAAGCTCCTCGTTCTCTCACTGCCTCGCTCCCTGTCTCCTCCCTTTCTCTTTACATCTTGTTATGTCTTAGTTACTATTTATTCTTCCTCTCTGTGTCTCTCTTGCCGTCCTCCTCCTTACCACACTGTCTTGTTTTCTCTCTACATCTGCTTCTTTTTTCTCTCACACTCTCTCTCTCTTACAATGTACGTGGTAAAAAAAACAATTTGAAAACACTACTCTTAAGCTATTTCAGCATGTCCAAGCTTGCCAATAATGAAATCAATTTCTGATTAAGATTAAAGAGGCTTTGGATAACTTCAGCTGACAAAGCTTGATAACATGATGCAACAGTTTCTCTGAATAATTGATTTTAGATATGATTATTTATACCACTACTTTGAGAAGAAATGAAAAATCAAATTATGAAACAAATGAGAAAACAAATGATATTGTGTTGATCGCTATAATCTTTTAACATATTGACATTTCTCAGAGTGCATGCAGTCTTTACGACAATCAGAATGAAGACAAATTGGTAAGTTAGTAAAGACATACCTTTGAAGGTAAGAACAAAATATTTCTCATCCAGAAATAACACATGGAAAATGGGTGGAGGAGTAGGTAACAGAAGATATTGATAGATAAATGCATGTCCTGCACTGCCACTAACCTAATCTGACAGAAAAAGCCTTAGTGTCCTTTTGAGATGTAATGATGACCATTTTAAACGGTTTCTGCGACTCCTCATCTGCTGGACCAAAATCTAATTGTCAAGCACAACAGCCAATGTTTCAAAACTGCATGTTTAAGGGCCTGAGTTTGAGTTTGACGGAGGGGTTATTCCGTCACAAATGTGACAGCTATCCCATCCACCTTACAACAAGTTCCATAGGCTTTTATGGAATTGAAATACGGCGGACAGCATATCCATCACGTTTGTCTCTGCCAAACACTAAATCAGACCCTTAGTTTCCTAAAATCGTTTCATATTGCTTAAACTATTGCTTGAGGTATTTGTTTCAATCTTATGTATGCGACATAAAAATAGTATTTGGACAGAACACGGGATATAAAAGGGAGAACCTCCCAGTAATATGTACTCCAGTATAGTAAGCGGGCCAGAGCTCGTCAGTACTGGAAATGCTAGAAAAGGATAAGGAACTAAGATCCTGTGGGGCCCTTAATTTCATTCCTTCACTGGCCTAATTATAAACTGCAACTTTCTGTAGCCTGTCCCAAGCCAAACCTGCCACGCAACATGGCTGATATTATTTAATTTCATATGATTAAGCAAGGAGTTCTCTTAATATACTGGATTATCCAACAGTCAGTGCTTACATTTAAATCTTCTGTCCCTAGTTACTAATGTCTTATGGTGCTAAGTAAACTGTATACAAATATTATTTTGCCTCAGGATTTTGGGTATTTTATGTCCGTAAATCTCTATTTCTTAATTTGTCAAGCACATGATTCTAGGTCACTTTTATGAGGTCGTTCCTTGAGTTAGAAAATCTATGCCTCTTATGGAATTCTGAAATATGCTATTAGGCCTTTTTAGAGCCCCCCCCCATCCACCTTTTTCATCCCATTTTCAGCACTAATATACCTCATCAGCAAACACCCCTATGGCATGTCAATGTTGGTAACTACAATCTACTCTGCCAATGCTGAATACCCTAGACTGACGTAGAAACCTGAATTGGTAGAGCGGTGATATGTTAAGAACTCAAAAGAACGAATACATACAAACAGTAAAAGCCAACTACAATTTAAAAAAGCCCTTCACTCTGGGCATAACATTTTGTTCTTGTGAGCACTGGATAAATGTATATTAAAATTGAAGGTATCTGAAGATTAAAATTGAGTTACTCTTTCTGAAAATCTTGCATTATAAATCGGTAACATAACATAACCTCCCTTTCTGTATCAGGAAACTACTTTGCTGAGTTATTAAATACATTTCCTTTTTTTGTGTAGTCACCCCCTGGGTTGTACTGGCCTAAAGGCCAGTCAAACAATGCCACAAGGGTTGTTCTGACAGGTCGTTGTGTGGACCAGTTTTTCAATGTGTGTAGGCCTGTTTTCCGCTAGCTGGGGTTGGTTTTCAAAGTTGATTTCCCTGATATTAAAGCAAACATTGCCTGCACAAAGCTCAGATTATGCAGCCTTCTATATTTTGCAAAGCACTTCTACAGTGCATCTTTGCAAATTCGACACTGCTTCACGATACAAGCATGGTACATATTCTTAGCTATCTAACTCACTAATTGGCACCACTTTTATTTTGGTGCCCAAGCCTATTTTCTGTTCCACTCCAACTCTGGTTACCCACAACTTTTTGGCTGATTTTCACTGCTGATTTTAAGGTCTGCACATTGGGGCACTGGGCACTGATGTCCAGTGCCTAAGGTGTGTTCTTTGAAACCTAAAAAGAAGTAGGCAGGACTGACTAATCCCTGATTGGCCCATTTGACTTCTTTTATAATGACATAGTATATGGTGTGAAGATGCATCAATGGCACGATAAGATAAATGTCACTTTGAACTGCATCACTATCCTTCCATTAATGTGACAAATGAAAACATGGCTTCAGGCCTATTACCGTAGCCTGAGTGCTGCAGTGTAAAACCTGCAGTACGATCTGTTAAGACAAGTCACCCCATGTAAGCATTATAGTCCACAAGGGAGGGCATAAGGTATTTAAATGTTGCAACATGTAGAAAAGTGATGCTACCATGTCCCTACAGTTACAAAACCCAAAAAGCTATTTTCACTGTGGCAGGCCTAGCCGACCTATGTAGAAAACCAAAGTGCAGAATAAAATACTGAGGGACGAATTTAAGAAAAGTGATGCTGCATCCAATGGATCGCCACTTTTCTTGCGCCCCTTGCACCCTTCTAACGCCACCATGTGCGTCCCATATTTATGATACGGCGCACCATGGCCATATTAGGAACAATACCGTCCACATTTTTTAAGCTATTGTGGCGCTTTGCTCCACTAGCGCCAAAAACGTTGGTGCTAGTGAAGCAAAGCAAAGCAAAAAGAGGTGCATTTATTACAATGGGTGCGTCCTTTTAGCACCTGCGTTCAGCATGAGTCAAAAATGATGCCACAATTGTGCCATTTTTGTGGGTCTCCTTGCACAGCAATGCCCCCTTTGCATACATTATGCATGCATAATGTGCCACAAAGGAATGGTGCAATGCATTGACTGCGTCACTTTGGAAATGTGGTGCGGGGAAAAGGCCACCTTAGCGCCGCCTTAGCATAAAAAAAAGATGCTAAGGTGGTGCTAAAGTGGGACAAGAGGCTCTTAAATCTGCCCCTAACAATGCTATTTTGGAAAAGAGACCAGGTGGAATAATAGTTAAACCACTGTTTTTTAATACATGTTAAATTCATCCCTGAGCACAAAATAAGCCAACTTGAATGGGTAGTAATAACTCCTCTGTGATCACTAGAATAGGCAGGATGAGGGCTGTGCCCTTTCTGCTCACACACTAGTGTAAAATCCTGCATGTCAGGTTTGTCTGAAGCACATGTAAATGTTATGCACCCTTCAAAGGGAGCAAACAGGATGCCAGGGCAATTCATGTGTATTGCCTGTCTTGTTGCTGAAGGATGCTGCTTGTGTCCTGCCAGACTTTTGTTTATAGGTCTGTTGTGGGTAGAGTGCTTGTTTCACTCTGAATTTTAGTGTTAGATGTAAGCAGTCACTAGGATTACCATAGTACACTCCCCAAGCGCAGCCCAAGCTCTCAGAGCCCAAGTTTAGTGTGTTGCAGAATTTCGCCATCTAGCAAATGCCCTCATGCATTGTATTTTGGGCCTGTTTGCAGTAAAGCAAATAGGCACTACTAAAAATGTAGGTAGGTCAGAGCCTCAGACTCTTTACTCCATTAGACAGAGATGAACTAGGGGGGCCTTAGGGGTTACCCCACTCACAGGCTGGTGAACCCTAAAAAGCTGGACCCTCATCTAGCATTTCCTCAGAACAGTGCTAGACTTGCAAAAGGATACCATGCGAACTGCACCTGCTGTATTTGGCATTTGTGACTTGTGAGAAAGTCCAGTGGAGGTTAGACTGCCTTCAACCTGAGATCCAAGGATCTTAAGGCTGATCCCCAGGGTGGTTTTAGGAACATAAAAAAGCTGGACTGGACATTCTTGTGAAGTATTCCAGCTGACCAGAGGCATCTAGACTCGGCCAAAATTTAGTGGTTGCTGCCTGCCTGACACTCTGAGAGTCTGTATGTACCCCCCGTGATGTCCTAGGGGTTTTGGAAGTGTACTTCTGTGGTAGTTTGGCAACAAAAAGAAGTTTGGGACCTCCTTCAAAACTCCAGCGTATCAAGGGGACCGAGCATGACAAGTATCCGAATGGCAGTTCCACAGCATCAGACTGAATTTCAAGTTCACCCCACATGGAAACTAAGAGCCTGATTTAGAATTTGGTTGGTGGGTTACTCAGTCACAAACATGATAGATATCCCGCCACCATATTACGATTCACATAGGAGGCAATGAGATTGTAATACGACGGATGAGATATCCATCACATTTGTCACAGAGTAACCCCATCCGTCAAACCGTAAATCAGGTCCTAAGTTTTCCACAGAAAGATTACAAAGTCCTTTTTCAGATTGGGACTTCCAAAGTTTTTATAACTTCCCTAATTACAAACCCTAGTGGGGCCAATCAACTTGGTGTATCTGACCCACATTCCATGGCAGTCAGCCTCAAATTGTACCTAGACTCCAGTCTACCACAACAGTTGACTACCATATGCGATTTACGCTTTTTGGTGCTTTTTTCACTTATGCCTTTAAAGATTTATATCTCTGTTCGCCCTGTTGAATATTTGTCCTCTTGTTATCATTTTGCTTATTAATTTTTTATCTCTTTTTATAAATTGGAGTGGCATTTTCTTGTGTTGCGTTTTTGACTTCTCAACTGTTTTGGTGTTTCTAAATGCTTTACACATTTTCTCGAACTAAGCATATCTGATCTGTGCCACAGCTACCAGGGGTTGGGCCGACGTATAAAGTACTCAAACCTTTGACAGGCCTTGACAAGACAGTGTCTTTATTACTTGTGGTGGACGCTCAGCTATCTCAACTAATAAACCCCTTTCTTTCACTCATGTGTTTGCTTCATCACAATATGTTTTGAGAACAAGCAGCCATGGGAAATCCATATCCCACTGCATACCTTAAGTATTGTCAAAGCCAACAGATCTGTTTTACTGTGCAAATGCATTCGACATAAACACACTAAAGCCATAAAAGAAAAGAAAGGTGGACTGTATTATAGGCTTTCTTGCTCTTGATACAGTTCTGTTTTTGTCTGCATTTATGCAAATATGGAAAGCCATGTTATTTCATGCAGTCCAGATTAAGCACTCAATTGGTGGTGGACGAGATGAAGACTAGAGTGGACTGAACCAGACCATCATTGGCAAAGCCTCAAGCCAAAGGCTTAAATAGACTGGTCAAAGAAAGACAATGGTTTGAAGCAGGTTACACAAATCCCATTCTGTCGGTATTATAAGCAATATGCCCCAAAGACCTAAAAACCACGCTCACCTATTTCAAAATGATAATTTCAAATTTGTCCTGATGTCATCTAAACTTGAGAATCAATAAGCTGCATTTAAAAAAAAAGTTTACCATTTGGGAAAACATCAAGGGTAGCATGCAGTGAACTTTCCCCTTTGAATCAGATACTACTTACTTCCGGATGTCAAATGTAATCAATGGTTTGTAACTGCAATTGCAGTTTCAAAACACCATGGGTGTTATTCTGAGTCTGGCGAGCGGCGGAGGCCGCCCGCCAGACTTCCCCCACCAAAATACCGCTCCGCGGTCGAAAGACCGCTGAGGGTATTTTGGGATTTGCCCTGGGCTGGCGGGCGACCGCCAAAAGGCCGCCCGCCAGCCCAGGGCAAATCAACCTTCCCACGAGGACGCCGGCTCAGAATTGAGCCGGCGGAGTGGGAAGGTGCGACGGGTGCAGTGGCACCCATCGCGTATTTCAGTGTCTGCAAAGCAGACACTGAAATACAAAGTGGGGCCCTCTTACGGGGGCCCCTGCAGTGCCCATGCCATTGGCATGGGCACTGCAGGGGCCCCCAGGGGCCCCGCGGCACCCCCTACCGCAATCCTGTTCCTGGCGGGAGACCCGCCAGGAACAGGATGGCGGTAGGGGGTGTCAGAATCCCCATGGCGGCGGAGCGCGCTCCGCCGCCATGGGGGATTCACAAGGGCAGCGGAAAACCGGCGGGAGACCGCCGGTTTTCCGCATCTGACCGCGGCCGAACCGCCGCGGTCAGAATGCACTGCGGGGCACCGCCGGCCTGTCGGCGGTGCTCCCGCCGACCCTGGCCCCGGCGGTCTCTGACCGCCGGGGTCAGAATGACCCCCCATATCCCATTCTGACTCCCAAATAGGAAGAGGATGGCGTTTCATGTCCTTCCAATGTGCAATAAATAAACGAGAACAAAATCAATTTTTACCAAATGGAAAGACCTTTGCAGTTTGTAAAAGGGCTTTTGTACATAACCAGAAAAATAAACTTGCATTTGAAAAGCCTGACTTTATGACTCACATGCTTTGTGTTCAGAAAGCTATAATTCCCTAAGTGCAAATTTATAAGAGCAAATAAATGCATCTTTGAAAGCAAGTCAGACTTAGTAACGGAATGCATGGATCACATTAGAAGCGGTAAGGAAAGTAATATTAAAACAAAATAAAAAAAAGACAATAATTGTAACAAAAAAGGTGAGCCTTTATTACCAAAAGTATGGCATGATCTTGCACGGAAAGCCATAAAAAAAGAATGATCCATCAAAAGCTAACGTGCTTCTTAGATCCAAAACATCTCGGTTCAACATGCAGGTTGGGTCACCATTATGAACACCTAAGATGCCTGAGGGTATTATCCAGCATAGAGTCACCATCCAAAAATACCACTTAGTTTTTAATCAACAGCACAAATGGTAACGGAGCCAAGATATGACAAAGAAACTCTCGGACAGAACCGTTTAACAAGGGCTAGAATATTGTTAGGACAAGAAAAAAGTTAGCATTTTACTTTAATTTAAAAAAAAAGCCCTCTGATGTCATAGGATAACAAAGAAGAGTCATTTTGCAGTGGGAATCTGTACTTTTAAATAAAAACCTAGTGGACAAAAGGATTGCATTATATTTACATTCGACAATCATGTATATTTCTATGGAGAATCGAATTTTAATCTTTTGTTTTTTTCCTACTAGTCTGCAGTGAGTCCCGTCTGCTGCTTTTTCCTCGGGAAATTTGTTTAAACAGATGTTTTGATTTCGCATTAAATTCACACATTCTTTGGCAAAATTCCCCGGAGCTCAGCTGCTGCAATTTCCATCACGTCCCGCCTCCCCCATAAGCAGTGAAAGACAGGCTTCAAGAACACAAGTGAAGACTGACATCGCCTGCACAGACTTCCACATAAAACACATGTGAAGGTCAGAATTTACATTTTTCTCAAGTGTACGAGACAAAGGGGGAAGGCAGGCGCTCCGCCAACCATAATAGCATTCTAACAACCTCAGGCTGCAATGGTGAGCTGATGCATTCAGGCTCAGAAATCTGCAACTCATTTCAACTTCACTCAGGGCTGTACATTTAATGGAAATAATTAGCTCAATGTGTACTGATGTGCTAGTTCAGTGTTTGAAAAGAAAACGGTGATTGTTCCTGTTTTACACTGGATTTGTTGTATCCATGTTTCAACAGTTACCATCAAATAGAGAGCATCAAATTAAAATGATTTTGAATGTCAAATATATATCAGACATATAACCTGTGGACGTGATTAGGTCTGCTATACATCATGGGGCAATAGGTGAACCAACTTCAGTCACTGGCTAACTTTACTGTGAGTGACAAAATTCTGCTCTTTCACAAAGAGCACATCCATAGACAAAACAGTTCCCTTCAGTGCCAGAGAATGCTACAGGAAATGAGGACTTAAATTCTGACTTTAACATTAAAAAGGGTTTTAAATTACAATTCATATGAGTGCAAAGATGACATTTCTACCTGTTCCTAATCAAAAGTTCACTTTTTAAATGTAATAAGGTTATCCTCTGAAAGAGGTAGGCCTTAGAGTAGTGAAAAACTAATTAGATAATTTTCAATAGCAGGACTTATAAAGTTTAAAAGTACATGGCCACATTTTTAAATACAATGCACCATATCCTATGGTATGTTGAGGGCCTATTTCAGAGATTACTTGCATGTGTTAAAAATGAATGTTTAGGCCTGGCAAATGGTTTATTTTGCCAGGTTTGATATGGCAGTTTAACACTGAACACACAGGGTGTAATGGCAGTTTTCTGAGACATGTTCTACAGGGTTTCTTAAGTGAGTAGCACAGTATGTGCTGCAGGCCCAATACTGGCATTTATTGTACAGGCCCTGGGCAGATGAGGAAGATTCTATGAAGGGCCCTTCCTTTGTGTGCCTGTTTACTGCTACATGAAAGCTGAATGACAGCTAAATGCAGGATCTCACACTTCATTGTTCCTATGTTGTGGGCGGTTCGGATTTAAGACAGCCAAGGACAACCTGCCCTGAAAAGAATTACAATTCACAGGTTCACGAAAAACAGACTCTGTTTTCCTTTATCCCACCCTGATCAACAAAGGGGAAGGAGAGGAGCATTTAAAATACAACATTCCTGTTTTGTGGTTTCCTTCCATCTGTTTTATGGGAAAACTAAACCATATTTGTTTAACTGAATTTACCAAGTGGATGATGGTAGTGTATGTAAAGATTGGGTTTCTCATGGCATAGAGTGGTAATGGAACACATGCACATCATGTTGTTTACTTCCACAGTTTTTGCATGTTATCGCAGAAAGCCTCCACAACATTCCTAAAATCCATGCATGAATAATCAACCTTGACGTAAAACTTCTTTTTTTCAAATTACTCTCTCTTTCCTTCCCATCCTCTACATGCCTCTGCTCTGTGAGTACAGCCTGTTCAAAGTCACATGCATGTTTGACTTATTCCCTATTAAATATATCCCTGCAAATTGTCCCCACCCCCTCATTCTAAAGATCACAACCTCCCCTTTAAAGGCTATACTCCCTGCAACCTAAAAATACCTTACATCCTGTAGCTCACTCATCTAATAATACAGCCAGCCAATGCATGGAATTCCTATACCTCCTCTCCCACTAAGGACATGTCTGATTTCCTACTAATGTTATCTACCACATAGAAACTGGAGGAAAGGCCTGTTATAGTTCCTGTAGACAAATCCAATAACCAACAGTAACTACAAAAACATTAACCCTGGTAGCTGGAGCCGTGTGCTACCCAGCATCAAGGGGTAGTAAGTACTGTATAATACAATCATAATGCCATATATAACCTACACTATAACCAGTACCATAAGGCTCAGCAGCTAAACAGTCAATTGTGGTTCATACTGGCTGCTTAATAATTCCATGTACTGCTTGACACTCTTATAGTCACATAAGACAAAATTGATAAGGGTCATATCCATCCCCTATTAGTATACTAGTCCACAGAAATATACCACCCATTTCCATCTAATCAGGCATAAAATGACTGAAGAGATCTGCCACGTGCAGCTACCCAATGGAGGACTCTAATTTAGTCCACCACTACAGGTCCCACCTAGCTAGACTGTAGGAGGCTGGCCTGGCTTGTAGTGGGTACCAAGGGGTACTTACACTCTGTACCAGGTCCAGTAATCCCTTATTAGTGTAGAAGAGGTGTTTCTAGCAGCTTAGGCTGATAGAATGTAGCTATAGCAGAGCAGCTTAGGCTGAACGAGGAGACATGCAAAGCTCCTACTATACCACTGGTGTCATATGCACAATATCATAAGAAAACACAATACACAGATATACTAAAAATAAAGGTACTTTATTTTTTATGACAATATGCCAAAAGTATCCCAGTGAGTACCCTCAGTATGAGGATGCCAAATATACACAAGATATATGTACACAATACCAAAAATATGCAGTAATAGCAAAAGGAAGTAATGCAAGCAGTGTAAAGTTATAATAGATTGCAATAGGAGCACATAGGTATAGGGGCAGCACAAACCATATACTCCAAAAGTGGAATGCGAACCACAAATGGACCCCAAACCTATGTGAGCTTGTAGAGGGTCGCTGGGACTGTACGAAAACAGTGAGGGTTAATAAAATAGCGCACCCAAGACCCTGTAAGGTAGGTGTAAAGTGCACCTACAACCCCCAGTGAGCACAGAAGTCGTGATAGGGGGATTCTGAAAGGAAAACCAACACCAGCAATGCAACAACAGTGGATTTCCGGACCTGAGTACCTGTAAGACAAGGGGACCAAGTCCAAGAGTCGCGACAGTGTCGAGAGTGGGCAGATGCCCAGGAAATGCCAGCTGAGGATGCAAGGAAGCTGCCAATGGGTGGAAGAAGCTTGGTATTCTGCAAGAACGAAGAGGACTAGGAACTTCCCCTTTGGAGGATGGATGTCCCACGTCGTGAAGAAGCTTGCAGAGGTGTTCCCACGCAGAAAGACCACAAACAAGCCTTGCTAGCTGCAAGGGTCGCAGTTAGGGTTTTTGGGTGCTGCTGTGGCCCAGGAGGGACCAGGATGTCGCCACTTGGATGAGGAGACAGCGGGGGCACCCAGCAAGTTAGGGAGCACTCACAGAAGCAGGCAGCACCTGCAGAAGTGCCGGAACAGGCACTTGGAAGAGGAGAGAACCGGAGTCCACCCGAAGCCGGAGGACAACTCAGAAGGTTGTGCACTGCAGGTTAGAGTGTCGGGGACCCAGGCTTGGCTGTGCACGAAGGAAATCCTGGAAGAGTGCACAGGAGCCGGAGCAGCTGCAATCACACGGTACCCAGCGATGCAGTCTAGCGTGGGGAGGCAAGGACTTACCAACACCAAACTTGGACTGAAGAGTCACTGGACTGTGGGAGTCACTTGGACAGAGTTGCTGAGTTCCAGGGACCATGCTCTTCGTGCTGAGAGGGGCCCAGAGGACCGGTGATGCAGTCTTTTGTTGCCTGCGGTTGCAGGGGGAAGATTCCGTCGACCCACAGGAGATTTCTTCAGAGCTCCTGGTGCAAGAAGGAGGCAGGCTACCCCCAGAGCATGCACCACCAGGAAACAGGCGAGAAAGCCGGCAGGATGAATCGATACAAGGTTGCAGTAGTCATCTTTGCTACTTTGTTGCGGTTTTGCAGGCTTCCTGAGCAGTCAGCGGTCGATCCTTTGACAGAAGGTGAAGAGGGAGATGCAGAGGAACTCTGGTGAGCTCTTGCATTCGGTATCTGAAGAATTCCCCAAAGCAGAGACCCTAAATAGCCAGAAAAGGAGGTTTGGCTACCTAGGAAGGAGGATAGGCTAGTAAGAAAGGTAAGAGCCTATCAGAAGGAGTCTCTGATGTCACCTACTGGCCCTGGCCACTCAGAGCAGTCCAGTGTGCCAGCACACCTCTGAATCCAAGATGGCAGAGGTCTGGGGCACGCTGGAGGAGCTCTGGGCACCTCACCTGGGAGGTGCAGGTCAGGGGAGTGGTCACTCCCCTTTCCTTTGTCCAGTTTCGCACCAGAGCAGGGCTGGGGGATCCCTGAACCGGTGTGGACTGGCTTATGCAGAGATGGGCACCATCTGTGCCCATCAAAGCATTTCCAGAGGCTGGGGAGGCTACTCCTCCCCAGCCCAGACACCTATTTCCAAAGGGAGAGGGTGTAACACCCTCTCTCTGAGGAAGACCTTTGTTCTGCCTTCCTGGGCCAGGCCTGGCTGGACCCCAGGAGGGCAGAAACCTGTCTGAGGAGTTGGCAGCAGCAGCAGCTGCATTGAAACCCCGGGAAAGGCAGTTTGGCAGTACCCGGGTTCTGTGCTAGAGACCCAGGGGATCATGGAATTGTCCCCCCAATGCCAGAATGGCATTGGGGGGACAATTCCATGATCCTAGACATATTACATGGCCATGTTCGGAGTTACCATTGTGACGCTGTACATAGGTAGAGACCTATGTACAGTGCACGCGTGTAATGGTGTCCCAGCACTCACAAAGTCCGGGGAATTTGCCCTGAACGATGTGGGGGCACCTTGGCTAGTGCCAGGGTGCCCTCACACTAAGTAACTTTGCACCCAACCTTCACCAGGTTAAGGTTAGACATATAGGTGACTTGTAAGTTACTTAAGTGCAGTGGTAAATGGCTGTGAAATAACGTGGACGTTATTTCACTCAGGCTGCACTGGCAGGCCTGTGTAAGAATTGTCAGATCTCCCTATGGGTGGCAAAAGAAATGCTGCAGCCCATAGGGATCTCCTGGAACCCCAATACCCTGGGTACCTCAGTACCATATACTAGGGAATTATAAGGGTGTTCCAGTATGCCAATGTGAATTGGTGACATTGGTCACTAGCCTGTTAGTGACAATTTAGAAAGCAGAGAGAGCATAACCACTGAGGTTCTGGTTAGAAGAGCCTCAGTGAGACAGTTAGTCATCACACAGGGAACACATACAGGGCACACGTATGAGCACTGGGGCCCTGCCTGGCAGGGTCCCAGTGACACATAGACTAAAACAACATATATACAGTGAAATATGGGGGCAACATGCCAGGCAAGATGGTACTTTCCTACACAGACTACAGCCACTTCTTGGCATCTCACCATGTCAATCTGATTTGGAATGATAGTGTCAAGGTCCACCCCAGCAGATATCTCCACCATTTCTCAATTTTGGCCTATGCCTGCTCACGTCCATAAACTTTGAACAAAATATCTCTGAATGGACAAGCTGTGCAGAACCAGCCAAGTGGACTATGAGCATAAAAAATTCCAGATTCAAAATCTTTATTCGATCTCATTAAAATTGGATTAGTAAAGAGAAGACACACAAATACATATGTTTAAACCTTAAATATGTGCAAAGCAAATTAAAAAACAATAAAAATAGGAAAAAGTAGCAGCATCTAAATAGGCCAGGAAGAATAAAGATATGACAAAAACAAATATATATCATAGCAGCATTTCAGCAGGTGGAAAAGAACAGTCACCACCTCTGGCAGAATAAATACATTTGGGGGTACATGTAATTGGCATTTATCATTAACTACCTCACAACTGTTCTAACAGCACATCAAAACAACATTATTTTCCTGTGTGCTATAGTATTTTTCAAAAAGCTTCCAACCGGAAAACATGTCTCATAATCATTCAATTGTTGAAGATAAAACAGAGCAGCCTTACATTGAAAAAAGTGTAACTTTAACAATAAGAGCAGGAGAAACTCTTTGCATATGGGCAATAAAACCTATAAATAAAGACGAAGTGCAGTAAGGTCTGTAACACATTCTCATTGCATGGGCATATGCAAATATCAGAAAAAGACTATTGCCCAAGCGGAAAACACATTAAACAAAACATAATGCCCATTCTGAATCTGGTTAACAATGTTCGTACATAGGCATTCTGTGCAAGGGACAAGTATGGAGCAGTTCCATCCGTCATCTGGATTATAAAATAATCTCTCGCAGTGGGCTTGTGCAGTTTCACCACCTCCCCTGAGGCCTGTCTATCCCTCAGGAAGCACCCCAAAACTAGGCTTTATCCTTTTTAGTTATTGTCCCCGGAGTTTCAAATATATGCCCACAATCTATTGCCAGTGATGAATCCCTGATATAATTTAGCCACAAGATTTTTAATCCCTCGTCACAAGACCAGCCGTCACAAACAAAGTCCCTGTTAGTCCATGGTGAACACCAAAGAGTTAGAGGGGCAACAATAATAGGATCTTGGACATAGTCCAATCCCAATTCCATATGTGAACAAAAATGGGGAGATGATGGGGTACCCACAACAAATGTCTTCAGAATCGGTTTTCTTCTACCTGGATCGTCCCAACATCTCCGTAACCCCAAACTCCCATCCCATATGTCAAAACAAGTATGTACTTCCTCTTATTTATCTCCAACATCGGGGCTTCCGGTCTGAGACCAATACAGGCAGCTAAAGAGAAAGTAATGCTGATTGCATGCAGATAACATACTATTCTGCTTCTAAGACAAGGAGACGAGGCGCAGTGGCCATCAATTTCCAACCCAAGATAAGGAAACAAGGACACCCTATCCAACTTCCTACCCCCGATATTGAAAGTTCTGGTCTTGGTGTTTCTAGGGCCACATGTCATAGTAAAGGTTCTGCTAATGTTTTTTCTCCAGGTCCACGCCCTTCATAAAAGATACAAAGCTGGCGATTAAAGTCTTAAGCCCGTTTGCCATCCTGGCAAGAAGTACTGCATCATAAAATAGAGCAGGTACAACCTTTTTACCAACCCGAGCGACATCTGCCCCACCAGAGGCCAATACATCACCCAAAGCATTGGTATATAGCAAAAAACTAAATAGGGGCAAGTACACAACCTTGGAAAACTCTGCAATTAACTTTAAAGGAAGTAGTACACTCCCTGGCCTTCCTATACCTAACAGCGGCTGTAAGATCCACAAGACACAAGAATTGCCCATAGTTTGGCCTTGTTGACGCAAACGAATGCGCTCAACAGGTCCATAAACGCAAGATGAATGGGAGCACCCGTCACAAACTTATACTTTGCCACTATGAGATGCAAGTTCATACACTGTTCAATTGTCCCCAAAACCCTTCCTAAAACCATATTGTAACTGAAACAAACTACTTCTTTCTCTGACCCAGGAGAGAAGACGCCCCATAATTACATGTCCAATGATTTTAGTAGAAGCGTTGAGTAAAGATGTGGGGCAGTAACTCCTCAGTCAGACCGATTAGTTTTTTTTAAATGGCGACAACTGTTGACTTGTGCCAAGATGGTGAAGGCACATCCTCCCTACAGACTGCTTTAAAAACTACAACAAGCAAAGGGGCCCAAAAATCAGGATCTTCTTTAAGCTGATCCACTGGGGCTCAATAGAGGCCTGGAGCCTTTTTCTATGGACTGTTATGAACAGCTTTAACTACTTCATCCACCTGAAAAGAAAGATTACCACAGAGGAGTGAGCATACTGGTCTTCATTGAAAAGCCCCCCAGCAGTGGAAAAGTACACAGCTGAAAAGTGATCTATTCGTCCCTCAGCAGAAATATGGACAGTAACTTCCTCTGTTGTTGGAGTGGAAGATAAACCTACCCGCACTGCCTTCCAAAAGGATTGTGTGCCCTTTTCAGGACAAGCATTAACAATGTGATCCAATTTCTCATCTTTGAGAGTGGAATTCCTCTTTTTTGGGCCAGGACACAAGACATTCAACATGCAGCAACGATATCTTTGTCTCTAGTGACTTAATTTAGTGCATGTTGCAAACTATCATTAGCAGCCCTGTACTCCTTATCAGACCAAGAATTTACCTTATTGAGGGCCCTGCCCACAGGCCTCATTAAAGCCTGCTTAATGTGCGTTAAGAGCTCAATAAAACAAGCTAAGACTTGTGAAGAACTCTGTGCTTGTAAAATACAGAAATCCACGAGATACATACTAGAACAAACCACCTGCTTTAATACTCATTTCAGGTCAGCAGATCGCCAGACCAACCTGCGCCCAGCATCTTTAATACCTAACACCTGATTACTTTTTGGAACAACCCCATAAAGCTTAATAGATACTCAAAACTACACTGCTAATGGGTTGTGATCACTAAATGCTGATACCATGAGCTTAGCCCCCTGGAGTAGAGAAAGAAAGCCCCCACAAGCTAAAGGCATAATCGATTGTACACTCAGTACCTCTGGCTAAATATGTTGGCACATTAGAGGTGGAATATTTATAAAACACATCCTCTAGATCATAATGCATCACTCAGGAAAATGAAAGGCACTGCCTGGTATCCATACTACACACATCTTCTGGCCTAGAAAGAAGGATAAAAATAACTTGGGATATTGGGAAAATCAAACCAAGTTTCACATTAAAATCTCCAACTAACAAAAAGTTAAAAGAATTACCAAATTCCACAGCATCCTCAGAAAGTGAGCAATTTAAGGAGGATAAGCCCTGAAGATTGCCATTATCCTTATTAGAAAAGTTATCATTATAAAAATGTACCATATAGAACCTGAACTTATGCCCCCAACAGAGTTTGAAAGCCTACACAACCATCATATCAGTAGCAAAAGGAATAACTACACAGCCGATATCGACCTTAAACCAGGTCGCCAATCCTCCCTTAGCTCTTCCAGCTGGAGAGGGCACGGTTGGAAGGTTAAAAAAAGATCTACCCATCATAGGCGGGGTCATTAACATCCTACCTTTCCTGAAAACATATGATATCATAGCCAGCGATGAAAATTTTCCAAATTGAATCACAAAATTGTTCGCCTACATGACTTTAGCATTGTTAATATAAGGGAAATAAACTTGCTAAACTTTACTAAAGGTGTGGTTTTTCATGGCTCCATAGATTATTGATTTTGACTAATGATTAATTGATTATTGTGTATTGATTATTGTTCATGTACTGGAGCTATGGCAAGAACATCTTAAACGAGTCAATAGGTTAATCGACCTATTTGCGTTGCCTTTTAAGTTTACTTATTAAGGTCCAATGCACTATCAGATATGGTAGCACACTGATGGTTAGTCTCTTTAGGAGTTTGCCATAGGTGTCCAGTATACAGTAATGGGTGTTCCCAGGAATGATAGAATAGCGGTTTGAAGCTGGTCCTTTTGAGAATTTAGTATTATTGAGATTTGGATTTGTTTTTTCATTAATGAAATTTGTAGAGAAATTATGTTCCTTTAAGCCAAGAAATGACTTTCCCAGACCCTGGATCCTGCTAGTGGTGTTGGGTATGTTCCTGGCGTTTTAGTGATAGAGTGAGAGAGATAGGTTGCGCTTGCACAGCTTATGCAAATCGCAGGTGAATTGTGACCTATGTGAGAATTTAGGGAGTCTGCGTACTCCAAATGAAGTTTTAGTAGGAGTGTGGGTACTCCACAGTATGAGAGTAGGGAAGTCATTGAACTTCACATGTGTGTGGAGATTTGTGCTAAAAAATTGTCCATGTGGTTGTTGATGTACGGATCCTGTGCGGTCTAAGACTCCGGAGTATATTGAAAAGTGTATGAGACACTTGGTTATATGTTGTAATTTGTCTGGTTTAGTAGGATGATGGGGCGTGGTCAACAAGTCAGTGTGTGAGTTAAAGTGGGCAAGAGGAAGTATCAACTGAGATTTGGTGAGTCCTATGTGCAGCAGGACAGACTCATTGATTAGTTGAGAGTAAAATTTGCGGGTCAAATTTTGCTTGCGAATCTGGGAGACCGAGAAAGAGGAATAGCTGCATGCGCGAAAGGGCCATCAGTGAAAATCTGTAAGGTTTCTGAAGCGATTGTGTAACCTTTCCTGTAGCAAACCAGCAGATTTGTTTTACATTTTTGTTTTTTGATTAGTGCTTGCAACATTTTGCATAAGTTTGTGTGAATCGGAGTTTGGGAAGACAAGCCGCAAGACTTTGTCAACTGAGTGTGATGTCATTGGAGCCGCGCTGGGATAGGTTGGTCAGTGAGAAGGGTTGCGCACGGATTGGCAGCTGTCCGTGAGAGGCAATTTGTTGAGAATGTGGTGAAAGGAATCTTGGGATTAAAAGTAATTTCCTGATTTGATTTTGATTAAACAAAAGTAGAAAAGATGAAGTTTTTCATGGCATTGAAAAGTGCCCTTAGGGGAGATATGTACATTAAAGCGACTGTAGGAAAGCCTGCACTGCCGGAGAATACACTGGCTTACATTGCAATGGAAGAGAGAGGTGTTGCGCCATGTCTTTGGTTAAAACAATGGTGCAAATTGACAGAGAAAAATGGAAGTTTAGCGTTTCTTGAGAATAGGACGTTCAATTTGAGAAGTTTGGAGCTATTGCAGATGGCGCTATATGAATCGAAGCCCCTTCCAAGACCAGCACAGTTTGAGGCATTAGCAGTTTGGGAGCTTGTAGCTAGACAGCAACAGCAATTAAAATCTGAGAAAAGGATAAGAAGGGTAGAAAAGACTTTAGCGGAAGAAAGATGGTATTGGGAACAGAAAAGATGGAGATTGGAGACTTTGCAGGAAGTTAAGTTGTTTCCAGCTATTACTCAGGAAGATCAGACAGAAGGAAAGAAGGCAACTAGAAAGACTAATAGAAGTCCATCTGAGAGTAAGGAATTTAGAAGGTCTTCCGTAGTGGAGAAGGAATCAGATGCCGAAGATCTTGTTACACAGAAACTGAGAGACCGACCAACACTGTATACAGTGCATGAGATTTGTTTGAGTACAAGCGCTAATCCAACAGCCCCGGCACAGGCAATGGGGACAGTGAGCACAGTACAGGTTAATGCTAACTTGACACAGGGTGTGGTACAAGGTAGTCCTACTGTGCTGACTACTCCTGTAGTTCAAGCGCAGATGCAGCCATCACTGATACAGAGAATGTATCCTTATGTGCCTATTTTAGAGACAACCTCAAACTCAGTAGTGCCTACGGAGCAAGTGGTTCTGAGGCCAATGCTGGTCCAGACTGAGCACACTCCAATTTTGTTGCCCCAAGTGCAGCCGCAGGGGATGCTGAGAATTACGCCAATGACAATGACGCAGTCAGACTTGACTACGGTAATGAATCAGTGTATGTGAGTTACTCTCCCACAGAGTACAGGTGCCAGAGCAGCCCCAGATTCAATATCGCTGCTGATTACTGTTGGTCCATCGGTACCATTATTTGCGTAAAAGAAACCAATCATGAGCGAACAAGGAGCAATGTCTCAGAATTTAATGAGGAGGGGATCAAATGAACCAGTTCAGGTTGTCCCTTCCATGGGTTAGACCTTTAATGGATCGAGATCATTGTTAGATCTCAGTCCACTTGTTGCACTTCCAGAAGCTGTGAATGGACCAAGTGCAGGTCAGAGCCTGAAATTATTGACACCGCACACACCGAATACAGTGGTACAGCAGGTGCCACCGGTCCACGTGAGTTACATTTCATTACAGGGACTGACAGCTCAACAGTTAACTGAAAGGATAGATAAGCTGAATACTCCACAGAATACCTCTAAAGGTGAGGAGCAATTGAATTGTGTCAGACTGATCATGGAAGCAGGTGAACTAACTGAAGGAACAATGGGAGTGGACAGGTTAGAATCCTACACAGAAGCAGAGTTGAGATACTTAAGCCCAAGGATTACAAGAAAGGTGGGCAAGGTGCATCAGAGATTATCGGATTTGGCAGAAAAACATGGCATAGAAATTGAGAAAACAAAGCATTTGAAGAGAAGTTACAGATTAGATTTCGTAGCAAAAGATTTTGAACACATGAGGTCAGTCGGAATGAAGGAGCATCGTAAAGAATTATGGCAGAGTGCTTAGGTTTGGGGAGCATTAGAGAAGTGGGAAGGCAGATGGGTAAAGAAAAGAGATAAGAGGTAAATAGATTCTTTAGAAGTGACTGAAAAGGAACAACAGGATAAAATTGGGTGAAGATTTTACCAATGAAGGAAATCCCAAGGGGAATTTTTGTTCATGTTCCTTGGAGCAGGAGTGACATTTTACCATTTACGAATGATTATCCAAAATTGAGGGAGAAGCCAGTAGAGTGGTATCAGCAGACAGGTTTGTGAAACTTGCAAAGGGTTTGTGGGAGGACTTGAACACATTACTGGAGATAGTGGTTCCAGCTGACTTATGAACCGAAGAGAGATACAAATACTGGTGCACCGTCTCCCGAGGTAATGAAATATTACTATAAGGTGACTGAATTTCTGATAACAAGAATTTCGCCCAAGAATAATGATTGGCAGAGGATTGACAGGACGGTGCAGGAGGCAAAGGAGTCAATACACACGTACTATGAGAGATTGTTGAAGGCGTTCAAGGAGTGTAGTGGCAAAGAAGCAATTGAGCCAAAGAACATGCCACATTTTGGGTTCAGATTTGTGGAAGGACTGAGACCTGAAATTGGTCAGAAGATTAAGAGTCATTTGATTTGCTGGGAAGCAAAGCCGATTGATGAGGTGTTGCAGTATGCAAAATACTGTAGTGATGAGATTGAGTTGAAGGGGAAGACATTGAAGGAGATGGTGATGGTGTTGCAGATTAAGGCAGCTCAAACAGGAGTGCCAGGAAATTATGTGCAGCAGATTGCAGCAGCAGCAGGGAAATATCATGTTTTAGCCTCAGATGAGAGGGAGTGGTCGTGGAGGCAATATGAATCGTGGTCCAGATTTGAATACTGTAGTGGTTCAGAATGATGTGCAAGGGATGAAGAAACTATTGCAGTGCCACATTTGTGGAGCCGCGGGACACTGGAAGCGGGAGTGACCGATGATTGTGCAGGAGGGTGTTGTTCAGCAAGGTCATGACATTAATACATGTGAGAGGACCGAGAATATGGGGTCCTAATCAAAATTTTCAGAATAATGTGAATCAAGTCCATGCTCAGGTGCAAATGCCCCATGCACAAGTGTCACAGTTGCACCCAATGCAGCAGCAGGTTCCCATGGTACCTAGACAGCAAATGCAGATACCTCAAGCCCCGATGGAGCAGCAACAGAGGATGCTTTCTCAACAGGTCACAGGTCAGAGACATGACAGAAGTAGTAACACAGTGCACCAATTCCAGTTACACAGTGAGAATGAACTAAATGGCGAATAGACGAGTGACAGCTCAGATGAGAAGCCATATGTGCTTGCAACTTCTTTGGAAGTAGATCAGAGAGAACCCGATGTAAGGGGAAAGGTAAAGGGTCACAGAGTCTTATTTCTGGTGGACACAGGAGCTATACGCTCTACAGTGACAAGTGCAGAAGTTCCGAATTTGCCCCTTTCAGGAAGAACAGTTCAGGTTGTGGGGGTAGCGAATCAGTATTTGACAAACCCGATTACAGATTCAGTGCAAGTTAAGATTGGCAATTTCGAGGGACTACATACATTTGTCTGTGATTCTAGTCCGGTATCCCTACTGTGAAGGGACTTGCTGTGTAAGACAAAGTGTTTGATTACTTGCTCAAATGATGGAACTGAAATCCAAACAAATAGTGATGATGAGGAAGACCCAGCCCTAGAAACTGAGGGTGAAACTACAAATGAGGAATATCCCTTGATTGAGTTTTTCACGATGTTCACAGTGTAAGAGCTATATTCTGATTTGCAGGGAACAGTACAAGCGAACATGTGGGATTTGACAGGAAAAGAAGTAGGGTTGATCAAAGGAGTGGAGACAATCAAGGTTACCTTAAAACCAAATGCAGCGTTTCCGCAGCTTCCCCAATACAACATGCCACAAGATGTCCTGATGAAAGTGGCTCAGATAATTGCAGATTTTGTGAAACAGGAAGTTCTGAAAGAAGTATTGAGCAGCCTATGTAATTCACCAATAATGTGTTTAAAGAAGCCACGTGGGAAGGTTTGGATTGTTCAGGATTTGAGAAAAATAAACAAGATTGTGGTCAAGTGTTGTCCCATGGTGCCCAATCCAGCTGTGATAATTTTCCAGATTCCATGTGATGCAGAGTGGTTCACAGTCATTGATTTGTCACAAGCGTTCTTTTCTGTGCCCCTTCATGAGGACAGCCAATTTCTCTTTTGTTTCAAATTTTTGGATAAGGCCTATTGCTGGTGCAGGCTCCCTCAAGGGTACACAGAATCACCTTCATTGTTCAACCAGATCTTGAAAAAGAATTTGGAGTAATTAGAATTGCCTTTCAAATCGACTCTAGTGCAGTACATTGATGACTTATTGATTGCACCCAAGACAAGGGACGAGTGTAAGTATGACTCGATTGCCCTGTTGAATCATTTAGGAAAATATGATCATAAAGTGTCTCCACTGAAATTGCAGTACTTTCAGAAGGTAGTGAAATATTTGGGCCAGAGTGAGAAAGGGTTGAGGAAAATATCCAGGGAGAGGATTACGGTGAAACTGCAGATGAGTCCCTGACTGCAAAGAGAGATGTCAGGATGTTCATAGGGATGATGGGTTACTGTTGCAAATGGATCCTGAATTTTTCAGAAATTTCGAGTCCACTGCAGAAGTTGACTCATAAGGATGTCACTGATGCCATAGTGCTAGACCACGATGAAATGAGAGTGTTCACTGAGTTGACAGAGTTTCTGCAGAGCTCCAGCACTCGGTATGCCTGACTACACGAAGACTTTTATATATTTTTTTGTCATGAGCGTGATGCATCTTCTTTGTCTGTCTTGACTCAGGTCCATGGAGGTGCTCATCGCCCAGTAGCATATTTTTCAGCTACTTTGGACACAGTTGCAGCAGCCTTAACTGGTTGTTTGCGTGCAGTTTCTGCAGTTGGTCAGAGTCTTTTACAGTGTGAAGGCGTGGTGATGGGATATCCCCTGACTGTAATGGTCCCTCACTCAATTGAGATTTTACTGACACGGATGAAAACCCAATACTTGACTGGTGCTAGGTTGACTAGATATGAGGCGATTATATTGAGAGCACCAAACGTGACACTAAAAAGATGTACAGTGCTGAACCCAGCAACTTTACTTCCGAGTGAAAATACTGAAATTGAGAAAGAGTAAGATGTTGAGCATGGCTGTCTCAGACTAACTGAGCTGTGCACAAAACCGAGACCCGACATTAGAGATTTCCGATTGGAAGAAAAGTACCAAATTATCTTTGTCGATGGTTCTTGTCTGAGAGACAACACGGGGACACTGAGAGCAGGATATGCTGTGTGCACAATTATAGGTACCTTGGAAGCTTCTTGGCTTCGAGGAGTGTATTCTATCCAGGTAGCGGGTTTGGTCACTCTTACTAGGGCGTGCCATGTTTCTGCTCGATTAAGAGTCACTCTCTACACAGATAGTCAATATGGATTTGGAATAGTTCATGATTTTGGTCAATTGTGGTCGCAGAGAGGTTTCCTTACCTCTTCTGGAACACCCGTGAGAAATGGTGAAAGAATAAAGGAGCTGTTAAATGCAATTCAATTACCTGAAAAAAATGCCGACGTGAAATCCAGGGCACATCTAAAGTCGCAGGACTATGTGTCATTTGGGAATGGATATGCAGCTCAAGTTACCTGAAGAAGATATCACATGTACGAGTTATGCATTAAAAGTGATTGACACTTAGTTAAAATCGTAGCAGAGTAATGTCGACAAAGAGAAGAAACGTTCATGGAGTAAAATGAAATGTGTTCAAAGACAAGATGAATTGTGGGTTTCTGAGGAGGGTCAATTGGTTTTGCCCAATAGCCTGTTGTCCCAGGTAGCGAGGTACTATCATGGTCAAGCACACACTGGAAGGGATGCCATGGTTCATCTGTTCAAAATTGATTGGTTCAACCCTAAGATTAGACAAGCAGCTGAAGCAGTATGCCATTGTTGTGTTATTTGTCAGCAATTAAATGCGGGGAAAGGGACAGTGGTTCATTTGAGCCACATTGGAAGAGCAGGAGGTCCATTCAGCAGAATGCAATTGGATTTTATTGAGATGCCTCTGTGTGGAGGTTTTAGATATGTGCTGGTGATTGTTTACATCTTTAGTCACTGGATTGAAGCATACCCTACATGGAGCAATGATAGTCTCACAGTAGCGAAACTGCTGCTTAGGGAACTCATACTGCACTTCGGGTTTCCGATCTCTTTAGAATCAGATAGGGGATGTCACTTCAATCATGAAGTGATTAAACTGTTGTGTACAGCATTAAACATTGAGCGGAAGTTGCAATGTAGTTACCGCCCTGAAGCGTCAGAACTTAGTGGAGCAGATGAATGGTACTTTGAAGTCAAGAATTACAAAGGTGTGTGGACCATATGAATTTGAAATGACCAGATGCATTGCCTTTGGTGTTGATGTCAATGAGAAACACACCTGACAGGAAGACTGGATTGTCAACCCATGAGATCCTCATGGGGAGAGCAATGAGATTGCCAGCAGTACCAGCAAACACACTTGTCAACATTACAGATGATATGGTGTTGGATTACTGCAAGGGTCTGGCTGATGTAGTCTGCTCTTTTTCTCAGCAGGTAGAGGCCACCACACTGCCACCAATCCATGACTCAGGGCACAACCTGAGAGCCGGCGACTGGTTTGTTGTCCGATAGCATGTGAGAAAGATGTGTTTGGAGCCTCGTTGGAAGGGACCTTACCAGGTAGTCCTAACAACTACGACAGCTGTAAAGTGTGCTGGGATCCCGAACTGGATTCACACAAGTCACACAACGTAAGTGGTATGTCTACTGGATCATGAAGAAGCGTTGTACCAACAACAGTGAGACAAATCACAGCACCATAAACAGAACCAAGAGGAACTGAAACTGGATCTGAGCTTGTTGAGGATGGTTCAGTTACTCCTGTGAGAGACAAGGGTAGAGACCTCCAGGAAAGAATTGGGGAACCTATCTCATCTGAAGCCGCAGGACACCCTAATCCAGAGGGGGCTTTCCCAGAAGTTGTTGATTCCGAGAGACAAGTAGAGCAAGTGCCAGACCCAGAAGGGGAAGGAGTTGAGGTGGAACAAAGTCAAAGTGATCTGACTCCTCCTGAACCGGTTGCAGGTCCATCAAGAGAAGACACCAGAGAGAAAGACAAGGGTTTGAGTACAATCTTGAAGAGAATACTGTCAGAAGGTACGTTGAAAGGAGATTAGTGGCCGAAACCGCAAGTGGAAAAAAGGAAAGAGGTGATTGTTGAACCAACAATAGAGGAAGGAGTAGATACTACGAGAAAAGAGGAACTAAGTGAAGAAGAGCTGAATGGTGATTGAAAATTAAAGAGAAAGAGAATAGCAAGTCGGAGATACGCAACTACAAATGAGTGGCAAGAAGAGTTTATGTTTTTTTTACTTTTGATAGGAAAGTTTCAAGTCATTATTTTGAGGTGACGTGAACAAGATTGATAAACTGAACTGTTGAACCAATCTGAGAAATATTTTTGAGAAAGAGACTGTTAAGAGTAGCCAGAAAGGAACTTGGTAACCTGATTTGACTTTTTGAAACATGATTTTGAGAAGGAAGAAGGGTTCCTGGAAGTGAAACTGAACTGCTGAAAGAAGAATTGCCTATTTTAGATTTTTGCTGCAAGTTTTTCTAAAATGACTTCTGCTTTCTGATTCTTTACAGATCATGGCTGACTTACATAAGCAGGTTAAGGATGGTAGGTGCTGTAAATATATGAGCATTGGTTTGGCAATTATGTGTGGGATAATAGTTTATGGTATTGATTGCGGGCATGTCTGTTCTTGATGCGAGAGGAGCCAAACATACTTCTGCTTTTGAGACTACTACGCTAACGGCTTTAGAGAGATTTAAGTTAGAAGAGAAGTTTTTGCATGATTATACTAATGCGCTGGGAGAGCTTTCTTCTAACGTTTTCTATTGCTTATTGAGTATGTTGAGACGATGGATGCAAAGGATTGTCTTGTGTGTACGCAGATTCCTTCGTCAATTGAGGAAGGAGTCACCTATCGTAGCTTACTGATAACCTATGGCATAAGTTGTAGTCTGTTACTAACAAGGTTTTATAACCAGCAGTATATTCAGTATTTCTATTCTAATCATGATGTTGTGTTTTCGTTTGTTCCTATCATTAGGTATTTGAGTAGAGTGGCTAAGGATAATGACATAGTGCTAATAAGAGGATTCTTTGAACCTATGTTGACGTTCGGCACAGCTTATGTGCATTAGAATAATTTGACATGCTTGCTTACATCTTTAGAGAAGAGCTTCTTAGATCATACTGATGACAGAAGAAAGGTGCTGAAGGAGAAATTAGGAAAAGGCTTAGAGAAAAGGACTTACAAGAATGATTATGCTTACAATCCAATTAAAACACAAGGGAAATAAGCTTTAGATGCATTACACGTAGGAAAGCTTTGGATATATAGGCCAAAATTGCACACTGACACTTTATTTGTGGGTACGAGTGAATGCAGGCATGTGTTTTTGTTTCAGAGTAAATTGACATTTATGTTGAATGGGCAGGACCCTGTGATTCTGGGGATATATTATATCTGTGGAATTAATGCTTATTACCGTCTTCCAAGAGGATGGTATGGGACATGTGATTTGGGAATAGTTTTCCCACAGATTTACCAGATGGCTGATTTGAAAAAGTTTCTGTAAATGACTGAATTACATCATAAGAGGCAGAGGAGAGAGTCCTCTTCTGCTATAGTGGGAGATATATTTGGTGCGGTGATTCCTTCAGTGGGAGTCATCTTGAATTCGATCAAGATTCAAAAGTTGTCTACTATTGTGGATAACATGCTGACAAATTTTTCAGGTGCTATACTCCTGATAAATACTGAATTAGCTGTGGATAGAGCTATGACTCTTCAAAATCGTCTTTCTTTAGACATTATTTTAGCGAAGGATGGCGGAGTCTATAAAATGATTAACTCTGGCATTGTTGCTTGTATATTCCTAACAACAGGAACGAGATAAGAGACTTACTTACTAATCTGACTAATACAAATAGTGATTTGAAGGACTTGAAAGAACCAGGTGTTTGGGAAAAGGTTGGCAAAGGGTTTGCTTCAATGGGAAATTGGCTCAGCAACATTTGGAATGGGGTACTATTGAAAATAATACAGGGAATTTGAATTGTTGTGGGTTGTCTATAAGGGATATGGGGATTATGCAAATTATGTAAACGGATTACATTGAAAAAGTCTAAGAATAATCAGAGGAGGGAAGAAAAGAAAAGGGAAAGAATTTATATGGAAAATCCAATAGGAAGACAACATTTCTAAGAAATGTAATTATAACATTGTGGGTGTGATGACACATTTAGTCATCAGAGGAGGGTTTGTTAGAGAGGTGTCTTAACTAGAAATAATTAATGAGTGTTTATGTGTTTTGAATAAAGAATTATGTAGAAAATGAATAACGTAGGAAAATAATGCACACGTTTGAAAACGTTACCTTGGAGAATGGACACCAATGTTCACGAAATGTACTAATTAATGATTAATACTTATGAAATATTGAAAATGCATTAGATTAATGTAGTAATATGTCATATTTAGGGTTATGAAGTATGCTGTAGCTTATTAATTATAGGCCTTAACTTAGCGAGTGTCTTGGCCTAGTTTTGCCAGGCCTCATGCAGAAGCTGTATTTCTTAGCGTTTAATAAAAAAAATGCTGACAGAGTGAACTAAACTGTGAAATGTCCATTGTCTTCTTAAAAGTGCTTAACCGAAGCTTTCTGTGGGAACCAACGGACAGGCGATGATGTCTCAAGCAATGTAGCAAAATATGTGTAATGTGTGTGAGATGTACTTTCCCAGGACGCAAACAATGAAGATACTGACTGGAGATGAAGATGCAACAAATTTGTTACCTGACGAGCTGGATGATGAGGACATCGTAAAGTGGACCAATCAACTTCATGTAAAGAGTGAAATATTAGAATTCATAGATTTGGTGTAGAAATATTATTGGATAGAGTATAAAAGTACAATTAAGTGACCAATAGGGAATTAATTAGGGGATAGTTTAGATGACTTTGATATAACAGCGACAGAGGAACATTTTTCAAACTAGAGACCAGATGATCAGACTAGTGAGAGATTTTCCAGATATTGAGAGAAGAAGAGACTCGAGATTCTGTCATTGGGCTCATACTCTCTGACTGAGAACCTGATGCTTTGCTGATCAATGGATGACCTGAGGACGAAGACTGATTCTGCTTGCTGATCCATATGTGGATAGGTAGTTATGACAATGTGACTGAATTGCACTTTTCTGCCTTTCCTTTCTTGGTACCAACTGCGCTGTTTGATAGTTTCCCTAGCTAAATGTTTTTTCTAAGTTTGTGTTATAAATTGTTTTGCATGAAGCCCAACATGCTGATGCTAATCTGGGTGAGTTGAAGGTATTCACATGACGGTTGATGAATTACAGGGACAAATTGTGGACGAGTTATCTTGCTGAATTCTATATATCACATATCTTTATTGCAGCTGACTCTACTTTTGATTTGCACTATTGCCTTAGAATGTGTTGTGATTCAGGCTTTGATTAGATTGCGTTACTTCCGTCGTTTTCGTCAACCAGTATTGTTCATATATGTGTTTCATTTCATTTTGACATTAATCTACATGACTTTGGCATTGTTAATAAAAGGAAATAAACTTACTAAACTTTACTAAAGGTGTGGTTATTCAAGGCTGAAACGTCATGGTGCGTGACAATTACTGACTCCATTGATTATTGATTTTGATTAATGATTATTGATTATTGCGTATTGATTATTGTTCATGTACTGGAGCTATAGCAAGAACATCTTAAACGAGTCAAAAGGTTCATCGAACTAATCGCATCCCCTTGTAAGTTTACTTATTAAGGTCCGACGCGCGATCTCTAGTCCCCGAATTAACTGAAAGAAAGCCATAATTTAAGACTAGTGGTGTCCTTGGAGAGCTTTAGCTAAGAATAAAGGGAAAAGATGAAGACGGATTGTGGTGAGTAATATATGTGCAAAAATGAAGTAATATTGGCTTTGATTGATCTGTATTACAATATTTATTTATTTGGAATATGTACCTAATGATTGTGCACTTTACCCCACCTTAACTTGGGATGTGGAATGATGAATGATCACTTTCTGAAGGGTTCCCAATTTACAGAAAATGTTTTAAATCTCTGCCCTCCATAATGTCTTGTATAACAATCATTAATATCTGTGAATCTCTGGAGAAAGATTATAATTGAATGTGTTGGAGCAGATATGCTAATATGAGAAATTTCTAATGATTTGCGTATACATACTAATAAGAAATATTTATAAAAGAAACTAAAAATTGAAAATAACATGTAATAAGGAAAATGTGCCCACGGGGAGTGGTCACCATGTGTGTTAGCACTGCTAAAATAACAAAAAATATTTAAAATTATTTTCTTATATGCCATATTTGAATGTATAAACTTATGTTTTATGATGCTTCATATTCTTAACTTAGCCAAACTAGAGGCCTGGTCGGTGCTGGGCCTTGCTTGCTCAAACGTGGAGATGCAATAAGCTGCCGAGGACTGGAACTGGAGAAAAGGACCTTGAACTGCACAGAGTTCAGACGGACTCTGCTAGAATTTTCTGCAAATGTACCAGAGGACAGCAGATGATGAAAACAAATTGATACAATTATGTGTAGAGTAGGCTAAACATACTTTCCCAGGACTTGAACAATAGAGGCACTGACTAAAAGACTGTGGGGAACAATTTAGCTACCTGAAGAGCCAGATGATGTTCTCATCGACAGAAGGACCAATCAAACTAATGGAACTTGAACCCTGAAATTACGTGCATATGTGGTAAACACAAACTATAGGTTAGAGTCATAACCCCTGATGAGGTTGGGAGATTAGCAATTTGTGGGACGGACTGAGAGACCCTAATAAAAGGTCATGACAAGAGCGGAGAACAGAGAGCGGAGAGGCGAAAGTTGATGACGTCAGGAGACTGTCCAAAGGGCTGATAATTGGGCTTACTCTCTGTGAGCCTGATACTTGCTGATGACTGATGACCTGGAGACGAAGACTGATTTGTTGCTGATCTATCTTGGATAGGTAGCTATAACAATGTGACTGACTAACGTGTGCTTTTTCTTCTAGGTACCAACTGCGCTGTTTTAAATTGTTTTTTCTCTTTAGGTAGATTTTTCCAAATTAATGATTTTTGCCTAAATTGTTTTCACATGAAGACCCACATGCTGATGCTAATTTGAGTTAGGTAGGCTGACAAGGGTGACTTATCGGTGACAGTAGACTGACTGACTTGCATTGCTGAATTATTCAAATTGTTAACAATTTGTTGACTTTTTTGATGCTCGTTCTTGCTTATCAATAATTCATGGTGAATAGTTGTTTATGATGCTAATAAAGTCGAATAAAGGTGTTTATTAGAATTGTAGCTAATAGGGAATAAAAACGGATAATCTTTTTGAGAGTCATGGTATTTTCTTATTAGATAGGGCTTTTTATTTTTTTATTATTTCTTTCTTGGTGTATCTTGTTGATTATAATGTATATTGATGATCCATTGGTTACCGCTTGACTAGGATACTCCATGCGATCCAAAAGGTTTATCGACCAATATGCGTCCCCTTGTAAGTTTACTTACTAAGGACTAGGCACGCTAGCAAATGCATTATAAACATTACGATGTGAATCATTCTTCACCTTAAAAAAACAGTTTTTAGGAGGGAAAAGATCATATTTGTCTCTCCTTAGCCTCATAGCTTGCCAGTGATTTTTAAGCATGACTATCGTGCATCAGTTGTTTTTTTTTGCTTCCGAAGGGATTCTTCCATGATTCCAGTTCATGTCAGTAGTGAGCTGATGCATATTACTGCCTAGGGACAGCAAGCACACAATAATCATTTAGAAAGGTCTCCTAACCTGATCGCTGGTTTAGAAAAAATTATTTGTGAGCTGCTAAGCTTTGTATTAACACTAGCGCCCACCAGTACCCTGGAATAAGTACAGGAGCCAGCATACAGAGGAGGATCCCATCCTCCCAGAATATTCAGACAAGCAGTATGACACATTTATCGTTCACAGTTTATTAATAGTTCGAAGCTAAACTAACTTTGACTGTAATAAATGATTTCATAGTATGGCCAAACTTCATTATTAATGTGCAGAAGAAAATATACTATGAACTGTAAACCTCTCTTCTTCCAACGTGGCATGTATTCGAGAAACTATGCAAAGGCACAAGATAAAGCAACATAACTATCTGCACTATTTTTCCTCTTAATCCATTGCATGTCACAGAAGGATATCTCCACAGAAGCTTGGCTATCTTTCGTGCATTGGGTGCTGTGGCACTGAGGTCCGGGGGTGTCTGAGGTCCACTGTACTAAAGAAAAAAATGACTGTCTTTACTATTCAATGTGGGGGTAGGAGGGTCCATTTCCGTTGTTTGTGTAAGGGCCCGTGGCATAGATCCTTTGTCACTGTATTTGCATCAGTTCAAAGGTGGAGGAGAAGTACTGGAGGGCGATTGGTGTGCATATGTAACCTATTTCTTGCTCAAAAAGCATTTTGAATATGCTATCGAGATTTTGACTACAAAATACCAGCCTTCAAAGAACACCTTTTATTAAACAAGTATTGCCAAAGACAATAGGTTTCTCTTATGCAAGATCTATTGTCTTTGTCAATGTATTTTAGACAGTTGCACATTATCATGAACTGCTGTGCAACATGGCTTTGAGTAAAAAAGAGGCTTTGAAGCAGCCAGCATTGAATGCATACCAGTGCCTTTATTTCCTTCAAACCATGTTGCACAGTAGCCGGCGCTGCTGTGCAATATGTGTAAAACCAGCATGGGGAGGCAAGCAAAATGAGGAAGGAGGACATGGGGTGAGAAACAAACAACGGACAGGGTGGTTGGTGGGTGTAGTTAGAGCCAGACACTGGGAAGAGGGTAGGGGTGGGTAGGATTGGTGAGAAACAGAGGACATCAGGAGGAGGGTGTGATGGGGTTCAAGCAGCAGACAGCCAGAGGAGGGCAGGAGTGATGATCAACAGCAGCAGGAGGAGCCCCGGAGGGGTTGAGACCACACAGTGCCATGCACTCTTGTAGAATGTGTAGTAAAAAGCACAAAAATAAAAGTACATTGAGCAGCGCATGCTGGTAGGACATTAATACAGTGATGGCATACATTCCAACAGAACCAGTCCAGATGGAAGACTTCAGATTTGTTAAGCTAAAAATGGCTTTATTTTATTTGTCCCCTGTCGGAAATTGCCTCCACTTCAATGGAAGTGGATAGTGAAAATGCATTCCTCCGATCTTATTTTTGTAATTTCCCACTTTCCTGTTAAAAAAATTTGCCATGTGTTTGATAGGTCCATGCTTCACGGCAGGGACAGAAGCCCCAGGAGGAATGCAGAAGGAGGTGAGCGCCGGCATGAGGCATGGTCGGTAATAAACAAGGAAACACGAGCGATGTGGAAGACAACTAATGGTAAGTATTGGTAATTATTAGGCAGACTCTAAGTCTATCTCAAAAGTTTTATTTTGTCAACAAAAATATTTAAATACACCACATGCGTGCTGTAGATGAAACCTTAAAAAAAAAGGTTAAAAACTGATTATCTGCTGGCACAGTACAAGCTGCTGATTTCGTGCAAAGCTTTCATGGATCAACTCTTCCCTAACTCAGCACAATACATGACATCTTAGGGTCAGTTTAGAGAGCCCTTGGGCCAGAGCTTACTAATAATTCATGTATACATTTGCTAAATCTCGCCTATGTGCCAGAGACAATGAAAAGGTGACACCACAGCACTGAAAAAATAATATAAACCCTACTCCCTAACATGGCACCTCTCACCCTGCTATCTGCACTCAGGCTGCATATACCTCTCGACTGTAGAAAGATTCTAAAAATCGTCCTCAATGTACAGATCCTTACAGCTGCTTCCACACCCTCACTGGACGCGTTCTCTTGTCAACAGTAATCTGATTCAGAAAAGGTAAGAATGAGGGGGTGATATGGAAGAGGCCAGGGAAGAGAGACAGATATTGGCCACATTATATCAGACAGAAGAGACTCCAAAGTGGAGCACAACGCTGACCAAGACAACGCAGAAAGTAGTTGAAAGTGTGAATCAAAGCTCAGCCTATGGACATGGGCTGACGAGACTCAAACCACGAGTACCGAAATGACCACATTTAGGAAACCTGACAGCGAAGTGAGAATACAGAGCTCTGGATGGAGACTGTTCTCACACAGGCACTGAAAGAACAACAGACAGGATGAACCCAGAGTAAGGCAGATTTAAGAACTGTGGGCTACATTTAAAAGGCCTGTGGCAAAGGGAAAGGGCAGAAATCTGTGATATCTAAAAGATAAGTGCATTTCTGTCCTCTCCCCCCAGTGTTGGTGCACAAATTGCTGTCATGAGCCAATGCAGGCACCCTTGCGTCATGGTGTAATGGTGCCTGCCTTGTGGGGATGATGGTTTTTGTGCAGGAAAGGACTCCTTCCTGCAGAAAAACAATCAATGGAGGATAATTTCTCCTCCTATGGGTGCTGCAGAATGCAGCGTAAACAGAAAGAGGGAAAAAAGGCAGGTGTGCCAACCATATGGGGAGAAACATGTGTTGGCCGCAAATTATATCTAACATGGTGTATCAACCTTGATGATTATAATTAGATATAGTATCTAACAGGATGATCTATAGTCGCTAATGTCTAATTTCTATTTTTGGAATTCTGAAAGATATATCAGGATAATACCTTGCCAGCTGAAACTAAAAAATTCACAGAACAATACACACAGGCTGATGGCCTTGGTCGGGAGAGAGCAGGAGGATTTTTCACAAAAATCAATTAAAACAGAGAGTTGGCTGTCCATAAGATCCTTAGTTTTTGTTGTTGATAATCTTGTTAATCCTTTGGGCATTTTTGTGGTGTTTGCCTGTTCTTGAGAACAGGATGCGTGAAGGTAAAGGAGCAAAAAGAGGGGCCAGAGAGTGCTTGTAAACAGCACGTCTGAGGTCTCTCAGGAGGGTTTAGGAACGCATAGGTTGGGATGGGTAGTTATGAGCTGGATGGATGTTTTAGTGGAACAATATGTACCCTGCAATCAGAAATGCTTTTAATTATTGTGTTGCTAGTTTGTTGTTGGCAAAGTTGAATCAAAAAACTGTAGCCACATCATGAAGAGTTGATGTTTTTCAACCTTCAATACCACATTGAAAATTGTTTTAAGCATGATGCATTATTTTGTTTTTCCTGGAGCTGTGGTTTGGGTTTGGCTGTATTTAGGATGCATTTAGAGACTCTAGAGCCAGGGCACTGGGTTACCGTGGAGCCCACGGAGCAAACACATCTTAAAAAGTCTAAGTAACAACTACAGGGACAGGCAGAGTTTTCAAGCAATGATGTGGTGAAGAGGAGCATCATTTGCCAGCAACAATGCTGGAAGGGTGCAGGGCAGAAGGAGGAATGTATGAAAACACATTGTTAGAAATTGGGTCTCTAGTTGGCAGTGGTTTGCATCCTGTCCAAATAGGAACCCTCATTCTAGTCAGGGTGAGGGAGTCACACAGCTAAGATAACCCTTGCTCACCCCCTGGATAACATAGCTCAAGCAGTCAGGCTTATTTCAGAGACAATTTGTAAAGTATCTGTACACACATGCAGTAACACATGCAGGAACACCGTGAAAACACCACAAACGTTCTCCACATCAGTTTAGAAAAATAGCCAATATTTATCTGAGTAACACAAGACCAAAACAAAAAAAATTCCAGCAAGCAAGCAAAGATAACACATTTTAAATGATTAAATGTAATTTTAGTCCCTTGAAATCAATGAAGTGCTTGACTGAGGCAAAGTGCCAGAGCTGCGTCAAATAACAAAGACGATGTGGGCTGTAGGGGAGGTGATGCGTCTGAAGAGCCAGATGTGGTGGTTCCTTAATGCTACTTGGGAGGTGGTGCGTCTGTTCCTTACTGCTAGGCAGGGGAGATGATGCACCAGTTCCTTACGGCCACAGGGGAGGTGATACGCTGTTTGCAGCATGAAGTGTTGATTCCTTACTGTGGTGTGGTGTCACCTAGGAAGGATGCATTGATGATGCATCAAAATTCAAGATGCGATGCCTCAATCTCACAGCGATGAAGCAGGCCCTGAGTCAGAATCAGGGCAGTGATTTATGGACTTCGGTGATGCGGTGCTCGAAACTCATGCAGCAGTGGTCCTTCTCATGCACTGTGAAGGAAAGCTGGGGTCTACTTTGAAAACTGTGGTCAAAGCGTCAAGTGAGGACCACGCTGTTAGTCAATGCATGGATTTTCTTCATGTAGCACCCAAAACCTCCTTAAAGGGCCTAGAACTGGATTTGCCACCACTTGACAGGACAGGGCTCACAGCAGAGGAGCCCAGGTGCTTGTAGATGAAGTCTTCGAAGTCCCTGAGACTTCTTAATAGGAGGTAAGCTCCACCCAAGCCCTCAGAAAACCTTGGAAAGCAGGATGTAGAAAGCTAAGTCCAGTCTCTTCACTCCCAGGACAGAAGCAGCAAGCAGAAGACCAGCAGAGCAAAGATACTGGCAGAGTGGCAGTCCCTCCTACATCATCCAGCTCTTCTTCCTGGCAGAATGTCTTCAGTTCAGAAGTGTTATGACTTGATGGTGTCAGAGGTCCAGTACTTGTATCCATTTATGTATTTGAAGTATGCAAACTTCAAAGAGAAGTCTTTGTAGTGCACACGACCCTGTATTTCCTTGCCCTGGCCCCAGATACACTGGAGAGGGTTGGAATACTGCTTTGTGTAAGGATAGGCACAGCCCTACTCAGGTCTAAGTGTCAGCTCCTCCCACCACTCTAGCTCAGGAAGACCCATCAGCCTATTGGTGGACCATCAGGATATGCAGGGCACATCTCAGCTTCCCTTGTGCAACTGTCTAGAGTGAATGCACAAACAGCCCAACTGCCATCCTGACCCAGACATGTATTCCACAGACAGGCAGAGACAGAAAATGGTTAAGTAAGAAAATACCCACTCCCTAAAAGTGCCATTTTCAAACTTAAAATTCAAAAACCAAACTTAACCAAAAGTTGTTTTTTGAAATTGTGAGTTCGGGGACCCCATACTCCATATTTTTATCTGTTCCTAATGGGAACTTACACTTAGAACATATTCCAAGGCAACCCCTTCGCCACCCAATGGGAGAGATAGACCTTGCAATAGTGAAAACCCTATTCAGTAGTATTTCACTTCAGGTTATGTACAATACACCAATACATGTCCTACCATTTAAATACACCATACCCTGCACAGGGAGTTGCCTTGAGCCTAAATTAGGGGTGACTTACATGCAGTGAAAGAGAAGGTTTGGGTCTGGCAAGTGGGTGCACTTGCCAGGTGGACATGCCAGTGTAAAACTGCACACAAAGGCACTGCAATAGCAGGCCTGATACTTGATTGCAGAGCTACTTATGTGAATGGCACAATCAGTGCCGCAGACCCACTAGTAGCATTTGATTTACCGTTCCTGGGCATGCCTGGTGCACTATACTAGGGATTTACTAGTAAATCAGATATTCCAATCATGGATAAACCCAATCACCACTACATTTTAAACACAGATCATGCACACTTCAGCAGTGGTTAGCAGTGGTAAAGTCCCTAGAGTCCAACAGCCAACCAAAACAAGTTTGAAAAAACAGGAGGAGCATGGCAAAAAGTTTGAGGATAACTCTGCAAAAAGGGCATGTCCAACACACATGCACTCTTATGGAATGCTAGGAATCAACTAAAAAAAAGTACCTCCAGAAGTGTGTGGTCAGTAAAAGGACACTGGCTGCCGACCAGAAACTGTACTAGGTCCATGCTCCAGGTAACAGATTAACACCAGGGAGAGGAAGTGAAATGTGATGCTGCTGAACAATTGAAAGTAATAAAATGAGTGATCTCAAAGCTATCCAATGGTAAGTAATGGACGGGCTGTAAGCCCCTTTTAATATTTTACAAGCACAGCACAAGTAGTGTACAAGCAAAACCTAAAAATATCTACCCATGTATTAAAAATTGAACTTTATTGTCATCAAATTCAGTCTTGCCTTTAATATTTGAAAGGAGAAGAAAGTGTGTTTCCTCCATTTATAGCCACGTTAAATACAACTAAAATAGTTTAACAACCCTGTGGTCTCAACTTTGCTCTGATAAAAAAAAGCTTGCTTTAGCAGCAAAGATGGTTGACTCCATTATGTGACACAGAAGTAGAGAAATGGTGAAAACGAGTTTGTCCAAATTGTTTTGCACCAGTGTATCGTTTTTGCCATCTAGTCCCATAAGAGTTATAGCTGCTTGTTACATCAAAAAGTGTGTGGAAATATTGCAGTGGGCCCAACTTTGGATCTTATGTCAACAAAGCACTTCACTCAACAAAGTGTAGCTTCAGAAGCACATAACATCATCTTCCTGCACCAGGATACCCTCTAGGGTGAGTTGTGTGCCACACTCATAACACAGCATCACATCTTCCATATTTACCCTGTAGGATACGGGGCATGATTTCAGAACTCCGTGTGACTTGTTTCTTTCACGAGGAACGCCTAATTTATCACAGGTCTTCGTCAAAGGTCAAAGGGTGACCCCTGAGAATCCTCACCAAAGGTTAGCCCTACAGGCCAGTGCTACGAATATTTGAGCTAGGCCTGTGAGAGCTACAGACGATTGAATTAGACCAATTAGGTTAGCTGGAATGAGACATTTCTTTGCAGGGTGAACTCATTCACAAGGCACAGATTTCTGTCAGCCCTTTTGAAAGGTGTTAGATATTATGCTGCATGTAAAAGAAAGCTACAAGGCAGGGAAGACAAACAGTTCCTGTAGATCGTTTTTACTCAATATCCGGCACTTGTGGCCTGTTTTCTGTTCTGGGTTAGAACATACTTGATTCATTTGTGTATTTTGGCGAACATATGCTTAACTTAGTTAGTAATGATCCATTAGGAGGGAAACCAAATATGTGTAAGTGCTTTTGTATAGAGAAGAAAAGCGTATGTTAGCGCTGAATGCTATCTTTTGACTTTTAGCCAACAGCTAACAAACAACGCAGGATAAACTGTAAATAACTGTATATCCAAGACTATTCTGAATTCCAATGAATCAGGATCAAAGTTGATATAAAGGGTGATTGGGAGCAATACAGACACATCACTAGTCAGTATACCTTTATTCAATGTTATCGTAAAATAACACGCAAAAAAAATCACTAAAGGAGTCAAACCATGTATAAAAACAAGACACATCTACAAAAATACAAATTGATAAGTGCATGTGCAAAGAGGCTTACAATTCCATAAGAGCTGAACAACAATATACAGAACCAGCTCAAACGGGGCACCCTCCTTGAAGAGATCCCTAAAAAAACTAAACACATTAGAATAATTAATGCACTGTCCTTAAGTAAAGGAGATAGGTTGGTGAACAAATAAAATAACAGACATTGCCATATTTTTGTAAGGGACACCAGACACTTTTGTATTATCACCAATTTACAATTATTCCAGAATGCATACTGATAAGCATGATATATAATGATATAGCAGTCTTTGGAAGCAACACTATCGACAGTATCCTGGACAGGTGCATCATTTTTAACAAAACTAGAGAACTCAAATAATGGGGTAAATTGTCAAATACAGACATTTATTGATAAAAAAAAAGTAAGGCCCTATTTAGTTCTCAGGTACAATTGGGGTGTAAATTGCATTCTATTGCTAATTAACCCTACTGCAGTAATTAGCAGGTGCACAATTTGTATCAAATTCCAAGTTCCAGCACCACCCCCTTTCCACAAAGGGGAATTGAGCATAATGTGTGCCTAGTTTCACATGGCTTGAGGGTGTCAAACCAAAATTGCAAGCAATTTTCACTTGTGATTTACCTCAGGTTATGCCAACAGTAAATCAAGAGTGCAAACTCCAGTAGCATTTGTAATCTTATTTTAGGCACAAACCAGAGTTCTGAATAGCAGCTCGCTCGTAGTCAGGCCTAAATGTTATAGGTATGCTTGCATCCAGCTTTGAAGTGCAGCATGGTAGGGTACAGCTCCTCTGCAAACAACCTGTCAGGAAGACCGACTCTCGTCACATCTAGGCCTTCTTTGTTTCCCAGAATACACAACCCATAACAGAAGAGTCATTCGTGGTCATGTGGCCCTGGACACTGGCAGAAAAGCACATTTAGTTTAGGCAGAAAAATTACAACTTTTTAAAAGTGGCAATTTCAGACCAGCAACTTAAAATCCTACTTTACCATTAAATCACAATTAATTTGATTAGAAACAGCATTTCTCTATCTGGTCTAAAACTGACATAATCACTTAACAGCGTTAGTCGAAGTGATAGCCTTACAACAGTGAATAGTGACTTCAGGAGTTTTTACTATCAGGACATTCAAATCATTAGTACAAATGTCCTTTTTAACTACCAGGACCTGTGCCCTAAGAGCCTTTATGGCCTACATTAAAGGCAGGTTTAGACCTGGCAAACATTTTATTTTGCCTGGTTGAAATGGCAATTTAAAACTGCACTACAGGTTGCATGGGTAGGCCTGAGACATGTTTTACAGTGCTACTTTACTGGGTGGCACATGGCGTGCTGCGGCACACTAGATGTTTTTAATTTACAGGCCACGTGTACATGTAGTACCATTTATTAGGGACATATAAGTAAATTAAATGTGCCAAATAGATTTATAACAACTTTGCCATGTCTTATGGAGATAGCACAAGCATCTTATCACTGGATAGCAAGGGTAAACTGCACAGTATCCAAATGTCAATAAAAACAAGTTCAACAAGATCAAGGGGTTAAGGTAAAAGGTCTGGCGGTAATTACACCAAGGATGTCAGGTTTAACATAATTCCATTGGGAAAATGTATAAATATATTCCAATTAGACAAAAACTAACCAAAATCAGTAGACAAGAAAATATATGTTTAACAGTTAACTATGAGAGTAGGTTACTACTGACATCAAAGAAGAAAAAAAAATAGGTAGTGGAGTTAGGCCAAAGGGTGACCAGTTTCAGAACAAATGGAGATGCCTGGGAAGAAGAATTAGAAAACCACAGGTGTGAACTCCGCAACCAGCAGGAAAAAAAACACAAAACTACAGATCTACGTTGTGTGTTTAGTGAACAGGTTCCGGAGCTCAAATATAATTAAGGAGTCTTCCTCCATGTAGTCTCAAGAGGCCTAGAGACCTATGTCATCCATCTCTTCCACCATGTGCTTCCTGAGTTGGCTGATAAAGAAATCATTCTGGATTGCACATATAGAGCAGAGTGTCTGTTGACTGCAGCAGACCAGCCTCAAAAAACTCTCACTTGTGGCCATAGTTACTGCCTGAAGGACGCCATTATGTTGGCAATAAGAGACTAGGTATTTGTCACCTTCATAAGCAAGAAAATTGGGTTCTCCCAAGGCTTGTCCCCCACCATGCTGGAAAGGTGACACCTTTCTGTGTGAACAAGGGATTAAATATAAATGGGTTGGTCCCTTCCACTTGACATTCATCTGACACAGAGATGCATGAACAGTACGCAGCAGGGAAGAAGCAGACGTCGTCCTGAGTCTACCTGCACACAGGGGGGATTTGAATCTCAAGACCCTATCTCAGGACCTCTCACACTGTAAGCTGTCTGGCAAAAGAAACTGATGCCTCACCAAGAAAGGCACCCTCAAACCGACACATGATTAGAGCCACTAGGAGTGAACAGCACTTCCCAGCAACTCCAAAGCCACAAATCCAACTGGGACAAAACTCCCAAGTAGCCCCTTGAGTGCAGGCCTGACGGCACCAACTGTTGGGGATAGCTGCAGTCAAATAGCTCTGACTAGTGGCCAACCAAAGTAACCACTCACAGGCAATGCCATTGGCATAAGCACCCGTCTCTGACACCTATCACACAGCCAGCACCATGACCCAAAATTTAGACTCCTATAGGACTGCCAAAATGGGAGGTGGGACTTCCACAGTTGTTTTCTCCCAGTTTGTAATCCCTCTCCCATGAAGTCCTTCTCAGCTGTCCACAACATACAGAAACAGACACATTCCCACACTGCACATTGCCTGTGGGGTCATAATGGAACATCTGTGGCACCAAACAGTCTTGCCCCTCCCAGATGATCAAGGTAATGAGCCTCTATGTTAGAGGCCTCAATCCACATGCAAAATCCTGCTATCCCTCCTGAAAGACTCCAAAAGAGACACTGTTCTCCCATAGGAGACACACTTCATTCCTAAAAAAGACTAGAAGAGACTACTGCCTCGTTTCATTTGATAGACGGTACTTCTCTTCGGGACGGAGAAAAAAGCTGGGGTAGATATAAGCTTGGCTAGCTTTTTCCAAGGTCATATCACACAAACCCAAGCAGAAATTCTGGGGCTTCTCTCTCTGTGAATTTCCGTGAACACCCATACCTTCACGCTTGCCATGCTGTATGCCACCGATCACCAAGACCAATTTCTCCTGGGTGCCTTGGCCTAGAGACCATATCTCCAGACCCAGGTATGGTGGTAGGAAGGGACCACAACATTGTCCCAGATAATTCTGAGGATAGGTAGACCCAAAGACAGAACCATTCTGGGGCTTCCCAAGACATGGGGTTAAAGTAACAGATGCCTAGTGTTCCAAGTAGGGTTAAACTTTTTTCACGGCCCCACACCAGACATACACTCAGATTGATTATTTCTTGGTTTCCCCGGGTCTTAAATGCTATAGGGCAGAGAGATAGAGAAGTAGTGTCACTATCTAACCATTCGCCGGGACTAGTTGCCCAGAAAGCCAGTGGCAACTCAATGATAAATTAATCATAAATGAAAGAAAGAAGTCTAAAGACTATTCAGCTTAATGATACTCCATCCAATCCATTCGCCCTACCTGGGCAAACAATGAAAAATAATCCACACACTGTTAGACAAATAGAGCTTAATTTAATGAAGAAAACAAGACCAAAATGACAAAAATCCAAAACATAGAGGACGTGATATGAATTTGTAAAAAAATAATATGCAAGTAGTGCTTAGAAGCAATAAGCGCCAACTGGAATATCTGGTGTTGCTGGACCAGGACAAAGTCAAGAGTTCAGGCTGCCTGCGATGGAGTGCAGGCTGGCTACAAGAACCCTGAAGGACCCACTGAGCAACAGTACCTTAATCCTTATTGCAGCACAAGATGCGTCGATGATCCCCACGCCGTTGGGGTACTGCGCCAGATTTCTTCATGCAACTGCGACGATGTGGCGATTCAGAGTGTGATGCACCGGTTCTGAGTGCAGTAGTTCTGAAAGTTATACGCTGGGTTCATCCACGCTAGAGGGGCGTTGTGTTGATGTTCTCAATGCAGTGGTGGTGATGCGTTGATTTTGAAGTGGTGGTTCCGGGGGCAATAAACAGCAGCTCCAAGTGTTATGTGCCGGTCCGGTTCTTGCAACAGCCGAAATGCATTGATCCCGATCTTGCAGCAGGCGATGCAGCAGTTACGATCAGCGCAACAGCATTGATGCTTAGGTTCTGGCAGATGCAACACTTTATACTCACTTCCAAAGGGCCTAGACTGGATTGGCACCACTTGGCAGAACAAGACTTGCAGCAAGCAAAGTCCAGGTGCTGTCTGAAGGTGGAAGAAAAGTCTTTGATGTCCCTGAGACTTCGGAACAGGAGGCAAGCCATCAAGCCCTTGAAGTCACTTTGGTTCCAGGGCAAAGAGATGCTGGCCCAGTCCTTCTCACTCTCATGTAGGAGGGCAGCAGGCAGCAGATCAGCTCAGCAAAGCAAGAGTGCAGTAGAGTGGCAGCTCAGCAGAGTGGCAGTTCTTGTAGCAGCACAGCAGTCCTTCTTCCTGGTACAGTATCCACAGGTCCAGTAGTGTACTGAGCTGTTGTTGTCAGAGGTCCAGTACTTATACTCCAATGTGCCCTTGAAAATGAGCTTTTGAAGTGCATAGAGGCCCTCTCTTCCTGCACTGGCTCCAGACTCACTACTGGCGCTTGGGAGCCCTTTGCGTGTGACAAGACACTGCCCATTCAGGCATGTCATCCCCTCCCACCCATCCTGCCCAGGATGACCCTTCAGGATGTTGATGGCTTATCAGTCACACCTAAGCTCCCTTTGTGTGTGGCTGTTTAGAGGCAATGCCCAAGCCCAGCTGTCACCCCACTCCAAACATATATTGGAGACAGAAAGTAGGCACACTAAATGGACAAAGTAAGAAAATGCCAGTTTTCCAAAAATGGCATTCTCAGAACTGCAATTTAAAATCTGACTTCACCTTATGTTGTGATTTGATAATGTAAGTACAGAGACACCAAACTTAATAAACTTATCTCTTCCAGATTGTGAATTACACTTATAATATGTAATACGGCAATCCCAATGTTATCCTATGTGAGAGATAGGCCTTGCAGTAGTGACAAACAAATTTGGGAGTTTTTCACTACCAAGGCATGTAAAACATAAAGGTTCATATCCTACCTTTTAATACATTGCACTCTGCCCTGTGGGTCACATAGGGCCTACCTAAGGGGCAACATATATATATATAAAGGGAAGGTTTAGACCTGGAAAGTGGGTGTATCTTGCTAGGTCAAAATGGCAGTGTAAAACTGCACAGACAGGCTCTGCAATTGCAAGCCTGAGACATGGTGAAAGGGCTACTTAAGTGCTGCAAGTAAAGTACATGTGTTAAATGGGTTTAAGCCAATGTTACCATGTTTTAGGGGAGACAGCACAAGCATTTTAGCCCTGGTTAACACTGTTAAAGTACACAGTCCTAAAGCCAGAAAAAAACGAGGTCAGATTAAGAGGAGGAGGAAGACAAAAGGTTTGGGGTGACCCTTCAGAGATGGTCATTTTCAAAAACCCCACACATACTAACAAATCCCCAGGCCAGACTTTTTGGGTATCCGAACTGGAAGGAATTTTCACACCTAGGGGATGGGCTGACATCCTCCAAAGGAATTTACAACTCCTCCCTTACCAGAGCAGGGAGAGAATTCTTAGCAAAAACCATCCACTATTGGTACTACCCTCTCGCCAGACTTGCCAAATGGAAGCCCGCAAGCTTGGACAGCTGCTAGTGGAACTGAGGCCAATTGGTCAAGCTAGCCCACCATTTTAGAGCTTCCCCAAACTCAGAGAAATTGGGAGGATGTGCTTCATGGCATTGATGCAATCTTAGAGATGAAGATCCTCGCTTTCCTAGTTATACACTACTAGTCTCCCGAACCAGCTGACATGTCCACTCCACTCCACAGAGGGAAAGTTATAACACCATCCCTCTGTGCTGCTATGGAAGTTTTTCACATCTAAATGGGGTATAAACATCATGCCTGCCCATGTAATTGGCTACATAAATTATGGGACACTGTCGCTAGCAAGAACCTCACAGCCTACCTAGAATGTCCAACACCACGTTTTGACAGAATCGTGGGACCATACCCTCCACTTCTTAGCACATGGCTTTGGGGAGCTTACCTGACCCCATTAGCTCCAAGTGCTCTGAGTGACGAGGGGTGAGCACCAATCAAATCAGGCTTCATTGATGGTTGCCGAAATGACTCCTCAGCTCCCTGCAGACACCAATGCAGCTCCAAGACCTTCTACCGGACTATTGAGATCCCTCCGTCTCCCTCTGTCCCTCACTCCTCACCTCCGCATTACTCCCCTGCATCTTACCTCATCAGGCATTTGGATATAGGTGCAAGTATATTTAGAAAATCATTAAAACAGATTTAAAACATGAAATGTGTTGCATAAATTCTCATATGCTATTTTTATTAAAAATCTTGGAACTTTTTGAAGTTTAACATACTATGCCACTAGGAGCTCTGTCCTCCTCCGACCGTCCTCAAAAGACTAACCTATCGTTTTTAGCCTTAAAGATTCAGACAACTGACTTTTGAATTTGAACCTCCTTTTTACTAACATAATATGAATTATATTATTAAATGTAATCTAATTGATAAGACAGGCATGTGGTTCTCTGTAACCCCGCCCATAATGCATGGGAAATCTTAAACCTCACTTAACAGAACAGATGTCAATAATTATTTTTAAAAAGCTAGTTCGTGCAAATCATAAACCACAAAACATAAAATACAAACCTGGCAATAATTATAAAAAAGCATGTTTGAATAAAATGTCAAAGATGTTACAAAGTGGATACTCATCTAGGTATTCCAGTTGTCTACAGTGAAGAAGCACATTATTATATAAAGGTGTAATAGTAGGAATGGTGTCATGCCGTACCTACGATTTACAGATAGATTTTAACATATTTTCTACTGCTCACTAGCATTCTCGTTCAATAGCCAAAAACATCACGTCCCTTATCCTTGTGGGTTCTGTGTTAAGGCATTTTCTTAAGATGTTAAATTTCCCCCTGGAAATCTTTGTAAATTGAATGCTTTGTCTACAGTACTTTGAGTACAACGGAGCCTCACACATTGAGCTCTATTTCCATTTGGCCTATGACTCCAAAAATTTCAAAGACTTGCTATTTTGTTTTTCATACGCTCCACTGACAATGGGTTTCATAAGGAGCATAAAAGGAAGAGACAGCTCCATCAATTGATTCCTTATTTATGCTGTATGTATGCTGAATATGTTTTGATAGATGTGCTTCCGCTTTTCGTCTAAATTACGGTGGCTCCTGCTTCCGATTGATACCTATATACTGAGGGGGAGATTTAAGAGCCCCAAGCGCCTCCTTGCAACACATTAGCATTATTTATTTACGCTAATGTGGCCCAATGAGGCCAAAATCGTAACGCCAAATTTACAAAGTGGCGTGATGCATGCATTGCGCCACTTTTCAACCCTTTGTGCTACATTATGCCTGCCCCAGGCATAATGTATGCAAAGGGAGCATTTCCCCATTAAGGGGGCCGAACAAATGTTGCAAAGAAATCTAAGAGGTGGGCTACTTCAGCACTTTTAATGCCCGTTGTGATGATATGTGAGTTTTGACAACTGACTCCACGTTGCACCTAGCCTAGCACTACACTGTCACATTAGTGATCACCAGCTTCATTTTTCCTATTGACATTATCTTAGCATTAGACACTGCTACATTAAAAGCTGCAAGTAGTTTTCCACATTGTACAATGTGCACATGTTTTTATTCTTCATGTTTTTTCCCACCAAGGGCGTAGGCTGATAAGAATGTACTCAGACGGCAGGGAACGGACTTATTTTGGATTGCCACTTTGGGATTGTGGCCACATCCTGACGTGTAATTATCAAAGCAGGCCTAAAGCAACCAGCATTTTTTGTATAAATAAACTTCTGCAGGGAAAGGGAAGTTCTAGACTTTTCCTTTCCTGTTTGTTCAAAGTATAAGAGGCCGAGACCAGATAGACCAAGGACATAGAGTGTTTGCAGATATCAGGTACATCCAGGCCGCTGGAGTGTGCCATCCTTCCGATGAGGATAATTGATCTCTCTCTCCTCGATCGATTCTGGGATCTAGCGATCTGATGCTGAATAGGAGGGAGATGAAACAGTGATGCCCTTTTCTCATGGCAATGCATATTTTTTAATTCATTATTTGCGTTGCATTATACTATAGATACATATATTTGCTGTGAATAGTGCAGTGGAGAATCATTTATACATTATTTCATTGCTGCAACCATTTTTAAACGTGTGCTTTCAGCAAGTTAATCTCCTTTTAGGAACCTTGCGTAGTGAAATAATAAATGTCTTAGTTGGACTAGGAAGCACAGTTCAGAGATTTCTGTCAATGCATGAGTGTTTCGTTAGTGAATCAAAACACTCAGAGAAGGCGTTGAAAGGATGCACACCATTGTTTACAATGGGCCTCAATGGGCTTTGCAGGATTAGTGTAAAAAAAAATGTATGCTAATTCTGCAAAGCTAGTTCCCCTAATTACTGCCATGGTGCGCCGAATCTTAGCTAGTGCGCACACATGGTGGCATGGGGGGGTGCTAAGGGGCGCATGAAAAGTGGCACTGCACTGGGTGCAGCGCCACATTTCCTAAATCAGGCCCTGAATTTTTTCTCTTAATCTGTGCTGACAAAAAATGTCATGCTTCAGCACGATGGAATAGCCACTGAACAAATTTGAAGCCTGTTGTTCTTAGAACAGAATGACATTCAATCAATCAATCAATCAATCAGAGTTTATAGTGCGTAGCTACTCACCCGTTAGGTTCTCAAGGAGCTGGGGGGGGGGGGGGTGTAGCGTGTACCAGAGGTGGATTAAAAAAGCCATGTCTTCAGTTCCTTCGTGAAGCTGGAGAGGGAGGTGGTTTGTCTGATGTGGATGGGTAGGTTGTTCCAGGTGGTGGTAGCAAGGTAGGAGAAGGAGCGTCCTCCTGTTCTGGTTTTCCTGATGTGGGGCACTTCTGCGAAAGAGAGCTGGGCTGAGCGTAGGGTCCTGTAGGGTACGTAGAAGTTGAGTCGCTGATTAAGGTAGGCAGGTTCGGTGTTGTGAAGGGCTTTGTGTGCATATGTGAGGATTTTGAAAGTAATTATTTTCTCAATGGGGAGCCAGTGCAGTGTGCATAGGTATTGTGAGATGTGGGAGTGTTAGGGTAGGTCAAGGATCAATCTGGCGGCGGCGTTCTGGATGTTTTGTCATTTGCAGGTGAGCTTTTTGTTGATTCAGGCATAGAGTGCGTTGCTGTAGTCCAGTCTGCTGGTGATGAGGACGTGTGCGACGGTCTTTCTATGCTCGAGGGGGATCCATGTGAAGGTCTTGCATAGGAGGCAGAGGGTGTGGAACCAGGTGGAGGTGACTACGTTGATCTGATGGTTCATGCTGAGGTCGGGGTCCAAGATAATTCTGGGGTTGCAGGCATGTCTGGCGGGGATGGGTGGGTTTCCGAAGCTGGGTGGCCACCAGGAGTCATTCCATGCATTGTTTGGGGGCCCAGGATGAGTACCTCGGTCTTGTTTGTGTTGAGTTGAAGGCAGCTATCTCTCATCCAGTTGGCAACTGCTTTCATGCCCTCGTGGAAATTGTGTGGACTTGTCTGGTTTGTTGCAGAGGATGAGTTGGGTGTCGGCGTAGGAGAGGATGTTTATTCCATAGCTTCTGACGATGGTAGCTAGCGGGGCCATGTAGATGTTGAACAGCATGGGGCTTAGGGAGGATCCTTGGGGCACTCCGCAGGTGTTGGATGTGGGTTAGGCGAGGATGGGGGTGAGTCTCATTCATTGCCTTCTGCCAGAGAGGAAGGATTGGTTCCAGTTGAGGGCCTTATCTTTAATGCCGGCTTTGTGGAGTCTTCTTAGCAGGGTGTGATGGGAGACTGTGTTGAACGCTATCAAGAGGTCAAGTAGGATGAGTGCCGCCATCTCTCCCTTGTCCAGTAGGGAGCGGATGTCGCCTGTTGCATTATTACTAAAACTCTTCAATAGCTTATTCAGAATTTTCTTTCCTCAGATTTGCATAGTGCGCTTTTTTGGCATATAATATATCAGAGCGGGGTTTTTTTTTTTTTTTTTTTTACAGCTCTAAATAGCGCAAACTCTACCTGAAGGTAGTGGAGTGCTTTACATGAACACCAGTTACGTTACACAAGGACACATTAACTTTTTGTAGGAATAGGGAGATTAAGAGCCTGAGTTAACACTTGGCAGATGGGGTTACTCCGTCAGAAACGTGATGGATATACTACAATTCCATTATATCCTATGGGAGTCATAATACAGCGGGTGGAATATCCTTCACATTTGTGACAGAGTAGCCGGTCCGCTAAACTCTAAATCAGGCACTAAGTGATTTGTGCTGAATCACATGATGTTTAGCCAATTCCGAGACACAATCTTGTTCCCCAGTTCCAAAGTCAGCAGCTTTGGCCCTTAAATCCTCTCCTCTGCTGAATTTTCTGGGTGTTATTCGCAGGGATTTTAAGTTTTCCTTATATATAAGTGCTGCCAAGTATTTATTCAATAAAGGCCCTGCTTGTGTACTGACAAGAAGTTCCATGCTCCCAACGCTGTGTGAATTCTTAGTTTTGTAGAAGCATTAAGCATGGCTAGGGTAAACCACAAGGAACCCACAAGACGTCTATTTGGACTGTGGTAGTGCGGACTGGATTTGCTCCTGCAGAGGACTAGTGCTGTTGCAGTGCACTGTGGAAGACTCAGAAATAAACGAGCATTGGCAAAGCCAATAGGTTTCTCCTATGCAACATCTATTGGCTTTGTCAATGCTGCTATGCGACATGGATTGAAGTAAATAAAAAAGTAATATGATGGGGCCAGCCTTGACTGCATCATAGCTCTTTTTATATTTAAGCTATATTGTACTGCAGCCTGCACGGCAATATGTCTAAAAAAGCATGGGGGTGGCAAGCAACATGAGGGCAGTGTGAGGGAGTAGAGAAGGAAAAGAAACAACAGACAGAGGGTAGTGGAAGCAACACCAGGGAGGTGCATGTGAGGAGGCAAAGAGCAGAAATGGAGAATGGGAAGAAGGCATGGGGAGAGCAAAAAAAGAGAGCTGTGGGGGAGGGAGAAGCAACAACAGACAGTGGGATGAGGGCAAAAGCCGACCATACAGTTCCATGCACTTTTATAGAGTGCATGGCACAAAGTAAATACAAGTATCTAGAGATGTGTGTAACCAGTGGAACAACAATGGCTTCAAGAAGGATCCTGTGCTATGACCGTGCTCCATGGCAGGAACAGAAGCTTTGGGAGGAAGCAGAAAGCAGCTCAAAGGAACCTGGAGGAGTGACCAATAAGAAGCAAGAAAGAGAGTGATGTGGAACCCAACTAGTGGTAAACTGTGGTAAGCAATGGGTGGACTCTAAGCTCATTTTAAATTGTTCTTTAAACAAATGATTTTGCTTACACTGTACGGACGCTGTCTTAGGCAAAACCTAAAAATGAAGTGTGTCAAAATAATTTCTCAAAATTGGCATGTAAGAGGAATCTTGCCATTCCCTTCACAGTTCTGTAGAGGACAAAATTGTTCATAATGTTTTCTTAATTCAATGTGGAGTTAGTCTTACAAAGTTATCAGGGATACTTTTGAGTCCCATTCCAGGGCCACAAATGAGTCTAATCCCTAGTCGGTAAATCCCGTCATTAGTGGTATAGGGTAAACAAGCACTGCAGCAACACCTGCAAGGAAAAATTCCATAGACCGATCCTTGTTTTATAAGGACTTCATATTAGAGATTCCTGACTGTCCTCTCTTCTGGAACTGTTCATGGGCAGTTTATGTAAGGTAGATAGAGGCTTCCAAAAGGCAGACAACGCAGAATTCCCAGGATGACACCATTAGTGCCAAATTCCAATAAAGGATAAGCACATTTAAAAAAAAAAAGTTATTGTCAGAAGCGTTTCAACAGGGAAAATGTTTTTTTAACTGGAAACATGGGCAACCTGTGCTCTGTTCCTGACAAAAAGCGAGAATTGTCAAGTTTGTTTCCATTTTGACATTTCAACACCAATGAAATATCACTAGAAGCAAGGGTGCTTTCAAGCTTCCAGTGTTACTGATGCCAGGCACAAATAATAGTAGTGAAAGCCAAAGCTGCAGAGTCAGGAGTAGGGGCCTGAGGACTCAGTGGGGGGAGAATGGAAGAAGATACAGACATGGGAATAACACACTAGATGGTTTGGAAGGAGGCAGCAAAATTTTGATGGCTTCATGAATCAGACTCAAAACTGGACATTTCCTAGTGGCATTCCAATGCATCATTTTTAGGTCACTTGTTTCATTTTAGAAGGGGGATTACACTGAGAAAAATATGACGGATGGAATTCTTGAATTCAATTAACCACTGAGCTGCATTCCAGTCAATTTTATTTGCTCACTTGCCACTTCACACAGGCACCAACCATATACAAATCGGTCTTGACTCACCCCACTGGGACGAGTCCAGTTGGAACTCACAAGGCCATGGCACCTCTCATTAAAGAGAATGAGCCCTGAGCCATCAACAGTGGCTGAAATAAAATCAGATATTTCATGCATAAATTATCTGTTTTCAAAGTTTGTTACACTAAGCAGTGTGGTTATGCCCAACCATGCATCACTTGTTTGCTGGGCAGTAGGAACTCAAGACGCACCTTGCTAATGATGCTTAACAAGGTTTTGCTTCTGTTCACATACAGAGAGGAATGTGCTTAGCATTACAGGCTAGCCTGTTGCTATAGGAGCAGAAGCAAGACTGATTTTCATGTTGTTGGTCCTTTTAGGTTTGGGACAGATAGGCTAAAATTCAACAGTATGAAATGCATCCATAGTGTTTATCAATGTTTCAGGTGAATTCAAGTATTTCAATCCATCACTGTTTTCCTGCTGTTATACAATGTGACCATCAAAGTGAAAATTAGTATAGATCCTATTCCAAAAGAAACATTCCACCTGGGACAATTAAGCAATATCTATCCTAATTGGAACACAAGCTACCAGAGAAATAAGATTTAGTACTTTGGGATGTACCTGTTGTTAGACCTAACAGCCTTAGGATGATCTTCTGCCAACCTTTTGCCTGCTTCCTTCCATTTTTCTGATCTCGTTTTTGCTGCTTTTACGACTCTGAGCAGCTTACCACAGCTGACCAGTGCTGAAGTGCTTGTGCTCTCTTCTCTAAACATGGTAATATTGGCTCCTACACAATTAGCATTTTTCATTTACTGATAAGTCTCTAGTAAAGTGCAAGATATGTGGTCAGGGCTTGTAAATTAAATGCCAACAGTGGGCCTGCAGCACTGATTGAGGCACCCACATACATAGCCCCTTAGCCATGTTTCATGCCTGCCATTGCAAAGCCTGTGTGTGCAGTTTAACTGCCACATCAACTTGGCATTTATAACTAATTGCCAAGCCTTAAGCTCCCTTTTATTATACATAGCACCCCTAAAGTGGGCCCTAGGTAGCCCATAGGGCAGGCTGCTATGCAAGTAAAAGACAGAACATGTACTTGTAAGTTTTACATGTCCTGGTAGTCAAAAACTTCCAAAGTTGTTTGTAACTATTGTGAACCCTGTTCCTCCCATAGGCCAGCATTAGAAATTCCCTTATCTACTCTTAAGTGGTAATTTCTGATCTGAAAGGAGTGGCATTGTCATGTGTGGTATGATTGGAGTGGTAGTGAGAAATCCTGCTTACTGGTGAGGCTGGATTTAACATTGCTACTTTAAAAATGCCACTTTTAAAAAGTAGGCCTTTCTCTCCACTTACTGCTCTCTGTGCCTTACAGCCTGTCTCCAATCCACATCTGATCTGTGCTGGTTGACAGCTCCCCTTGTGCATTCCACCAAGAGAGCCATAAACAGGACACTCAGCTGCATTCATCTGCATACTTATTGGTCTTCCTGGGAAGAAAGGGTGGATAGGCTCTCATTTACACTTCGACGGCTAGTGGACTGACCCCACACCTATTGCACCATGGTCTCATCATCATAGCAGGTCTGGATTTTCCATGCATCGTCCCTGGGTGTCAATTTGTCAAAACCCCGCACTGCAGTAAGGAACTGAGGATGCATTCCTGGAAATCAAAGCATCGCCTTCCCTGCGAGGAAAGAGTCAATGCATCACCTCCCCTGCACAGTAAGGAACTGACACATCACTTTGCTTTCTGGCACCTCACGTCCTCTGTCGTCCCATTGTCTTTGTTTTTGATGCATCCCAGGTACTTTGCGCTAAAGAAATGCATCCATTGATTCCTATGGATTAAGGTGTGCTTAAACTTCGAAAAAGTGATATATTGACCAGTGTATACAGGAACGTTGTCGTTTTGGTCTGGTTTTATTCAGAAAAATATAATCTATATTTCTAAACTGGTGTGAAGTATGTTTTGTGGTGTTTTCACTGTGTGACTGTATGGGTTATTGCACAAATACTTTACACATTGCCTTCTAAGTTAAGCCTGTCTGCTCTGTGCCAAGCTACCAGAGGGTGAGCACAGGATAATTTAGGTAGTTTTGAGTGATGGCTAGGATTGTGGTCCATACTTAGACAGGGTGCATACCTCTGCCAACTAGAGACCACATTTTCTAACACCTGTGTAATGGAGAATGCACTGAGATAGCTGTATCTTATGGTCTGATGGTCTGATGGGGTCTGTGATGTCAGACAGGGGGCAAAAAGCAATCCTCCTTAGTGGATCACGTAAAAATAGCAAACATCACAAAATGGACTATATGACACATTATTTAATAGAGAGCTGTGAGAAAACAGGGCTGATTGCAGAGGCCCCCTAACTTTTTGCCCCCATTTTCCACTTTTTGCTGGTGTTTTCCTGACTCTGATGGTGCCCTGGGTACTGCTAACCAGTCCCAGGGCCTGTGCTCTGTGTAAAATCAATATGCAAATTAGGCTAATTATAATTGGCTAAGTTAACCTACCTATAAGTCCCTAGTATATGGTAGGGCATGTAGGTTTAGGGACCACAGCATAGGTAGTGCACCCATAGGTGCACTGCTGAGGTGCCCAGTGTCATTTTAAAGGCAGGCCTGCCTTGCTGGCTGCTTTTAAATTAAAGTTATAGGCAAATTCGACTTTGGAATTAAAAGTAGTTCCAAAGTCTTAAACTACCTTATTTTTACATATAAGTCACCCCTAAGGTGTGCCCTATGTGCCCCTAGGGCTGGGTGCATTGTAACTATAAGCAGGGACTTTATAAAAATAGTTTTATAAGCCCTGGTGAGGTAAAAACAGCCAAATTCGTTTTTCCCTCATGGTAGTAAATGGCCTTCATAGGCTAGAATGGGGAGACTTTGTTTTAAATGTTAAAGTCTCCTTAAATGATGCATACCAAGAATTTGGTATCAAATTAATTGTTGTAATAAATCCCACAACTTCCAGTTGTTGGATTTATTATAACTTGTTCAGGTAAAGAGTTTTAGACTTTACCTAAAAAGTTGCCAATTTCAGCCCTGCATTGTTTTTGCTGCTGTGCTCTGATTGGCCAGCCTGCAGCAGCTTAGCCAAGCTGCCTTGATGAGGTGTGAAGTGGCCTGGCTTCACACAAAGGAATGTGCCTGTGGGAGAGAATCTCCCCTCAGCAGATGGTGAGGCAGGAAGGGGGAGGGCTGCCAAACTGGTCTTCAAAGGCAGAGAAGGACATTTGGAGCAACCAGCAACACCCCCACATCCTGCAACCCCAGACAACTAGGTGCCCCCTTGATTAGATTAGGAGAGGGGTGTGTTTATGATTTTTAGCCACACCAGTGGGTGGGCTCAGCCAGATGTAACCTCCAAAAATCAGATTCAGCCATGTTGGATTTTTAGAGAATGTTGCCCACTGGGATGGATTTTTGCCACACTTCCCAGGAAGTGGTCATCGCAGGGGGAAGGACCCTGCCCCTGATTGGAGAACCAGGACCCCCCTGCCTTTCCCTCAACTCTAGTAGGAATTACACAAAATGGAGCTAATAGATGTTCCCAGTAGTAGCAGTAAGAGTTGACAAATGTGTTCAAAGTAATTCATTGTATTTCCCTACACTTGTCTCACTGACATCTTGCCCTTCTACCCAGTCTTCAGGAATACTCAATCCTTGTATCATAACTTACTGGACACATCAAAACCACGCTGTGCAGCATCAGTTTACAGAATTTCATCTTCTAGGCACCCATCACATAAAAATTCTACCTCTCAATAAGTTTGCCTGACCCACATTCAATGGCTTTAAAACCAGTCTAGAACCAAAATGTAAATAAGTCCAGCTTAAGACCATATGCCACATAGCCTGCCTCTTGTTTTGTTGGTCATTTTTTTAAAATCAACATTTATATGCAACTGCTTCAGTCACCTACGCTGGTTTTTGTTTCCTGACACATCTGTACACCATGCTAAATAAATCTATACTCTATGTACATTTCTACTTAGGATGTCACAATGTTCTTGGCACATAAATAAAATAAAATATGCAGGGAGGTTCCTCTGAAACTTGGCATCTGTTGGGTGCCACTGAGGTAATGTGAGTATTTCTGATCCTTAACGTTTGTTGCCACAACCCATGGAATAAGGTGGCCATTCTGGACTCTGGAGAACACTTATGGTGCCTGTGGGCATCCCTAGCTGAAGATGGGCATTCAGAACATATGGTAAGAAACTGTGCTGCCATCCCAAGCTCAATAGGACTATCAGTGACATCTGGTGGTCTTCCCTGGAGTGCTTCAGTGACATCTTTAGTTATCATTCAATATTTACACACAGGAATGCAAGGCAGTAACTGGCCATGTAAAAAGGAGTACAAAGGAGTAAAAAGTAACACACATTTTCAATGCAACAGGTCTCGCATTTGTTCGAGTTAGAGCTATTAAGGTTGTAAAGCAAAAAAACGTGTTATGTAAAATACAGCGCAATCGCGCTGCGTGTAAAATAAACAGATAAAGTAGTCCGGACTCCAGGCTACAAACATCAACCCACGTATCTTTTTGGTACTTTGCCGGTGCTGTGTAGGTGGGCTAAACACCGGAAAAGGCATGACGTGTGCATGCCTTTCACAAATGAAAGCAAGCGGATTTTAAAAGGCAAGCCCACAAACCAATGTAAGTGACTGACGTGGCATGGGCGTGGTTATAGCCCAAAGGGAGATTACAGAATGGACGGAGCACTTTGTGCTCGCCCATAAAAAGCGATACATTTGATATTTTTGGAGTAAAGCTGTGTATTTACACTAATTAAACAATAAGAAGCTGCATCTGTGAGAAATTGAGTTGTTGGTTGAGGGGAGTGTGAGCCCTTCGCCAGCAACTTGAACAATCCATGTCAGGGTGAAACACGAAAAGTCACTAAATTAACCTGTAGTTAATTGTTGGGCAGCTTGGCACAAAAGCAGTTAAGCCTAATTTAGAGGTAATGTGTAAAGTATGTATGCAGCACTCAAACAGTAATAAAATAAAAACACAACAAAAGAAAAAACCCACACCAATTTAGAAAAATTTTGCACAGTTTAATAAGTTATTTGATATCAAAATGACGAAAATTCAATTAGCAGAACTGGAGAAAGACAATTTAAAAGAGCACAAAGCACCACTCGTGGTCATCTAGCTGTGTGAAACCGGGTTAAAGTCATAAGTTTAGGCAGACCACGATAGAGCGTGGGCAGGATACAGGGACTAGGTTAGTCCTACTGAAAAAGTTACCTTTTAGAGTCCAGAGCAAAGTGTTCTGTTTGCAGTGGAGAAGCTGTGAGGATCATGGTGTGGATAGTAGATGGTCATCACTGTTTTGAAAGGAGAAGGCCAGGTGTTGTGAACAGTCATCACTATAGCGTGAAGATCCTGTCGGGTGTGGCAGATGGCTGTTGCTGGAGCTCTATGTTGTAGTCACTGTGGGCTGTTGATGTAGCGCAAAGTGAAGTGTCGCATTGCTGGCTGTTTCTGTATTGTGAAGTATCGAGTTCACCGGACTATCACGTTGGCAGTCAGCACATGTGGCAAGATTTTGGCATGAACTGGCCCATTCACAGTCATGAAGAGCCTAAAACTTCAAGATTTCTTATTTTCTTCTAGGATGAGCTCAACTGATGCCACACCAATTGTCCAGTACCTGGGATGCACCCTAATGGTGATCAGAAACTTACTTCAGCAAAAGCCAGAAGGGCTCGGGCAGGTCCAGTGCTGAAGCTGGGTAGTTGTAGAGAAGCCTCTGGAGCTTCTTGTGTCCTTGTCATTGGGATCAAGAGGCCAGCTACCTAGCCTTTGGAGTCCCTCAAGTAGCCCGGAATGAAGAGTCCTCTGGCAGCAGAGCAGTCCTTCTGTAGTAGCCACTGGTCCAGGAGTGTACTAAAGAGTGGGTTTGAGGGTCCTCTTTATATACCGGTTGGTAGTTTTGAAGTGGGAGAAGATTCTGGAGTGTTCCCCCCACAGAAGTGATTTAAATTTCCTGCCTCCCTGTGTTAGTTCCAGTCTGTCTGCAGTAACAATAGACTTGTGTGAAGTTTTTGTCTATGAGCTGACGCAGTGTCTTTGAAGTGCATGTAGGACTGTGCATAGCTCTGCTTTCCTCCACCCTGTCTTGGATGACCCACCTTGCCAACACCTAGTCTCTCTAGCCAATTGCCATCCACACGAGTCCCGTGATCCAGAAAACAGGCTGCAGGCACCAAATGACTAGGACAAGAAAATGGCAACTTTCTCAAAGTGGCATTTTCAGAACTGTGACTAAAAGTCTGACTTTACCAATAAAGAAGGTTTTATTTTGCAATTCCTCAGACAGCAAATGGGACATTCCTATCCGCTCCCAAACAAAAGTTATCACTTATTAAATGTAATAAGTTAACCCAATGTTACTCTATGGGAGAGGTAGGCTTTAAAACAGAGATAAACACATTTTAGAGTTTTTTTACTAAAAAGAAATGTAACTCTTAAAGTTATCCTTTCAACCTTTTAAATACAATGCACCCTGCACTCTGGGCTGGTTAGGACCTCCCCTAGGGGTAATGTATATTTATTGAAAAGGAAAGTTAAAACCTGGCAAAATGTTTATTTTGCCAAGTCAAAATAGTTTTAAAACTGCATACAGGTTGCAATGCCAGACCTGAGGCATGTTTATAGAGGTTACTTAAGTGAGGGGCACAATATGCACTGCAAGCCCGCTAGTAGCATTTAATATACAAGCCCTGGGTAGCGTAGTACCACTTTACTAGGGATTTAGAGGCAAATTAAATGTGCCAATTGGATAAAAGCCACTTTTACCATGGTTAACGAGGGGGCAGCACTTTATACTGGTTAGCAGTGTAAAATGCACAGTTCTAAAGCCAAGAAAAAACAATATGGCAAAACAGGAGGGGTGAAGTCAAAAAGTTTGAACACACTAAAAACAAACTATAGGCACGTGCATGGAATAGATACGCATTGCTGTTTGCACATCTGAAGTAATATGTGTGTTGGCTCCAATCTGTTAAAGAGATCAACATATCAGTGCTACGACCATAAAGCCATAGTAATCGGTCTACAAATATGCCAATTAAGCGTTTCAAAATAGTTCTGTGGATTGCGGCATTCCTTGGAAGCTCCTTCCTTCAATCAAGCGTGTAGGAAGAGGTCATTATCACGGAGCGTCATTATGCCTGGACATTTGCCTGCGCCTTCAGATTATGAGAAGGGAACTGCTTTTTTATTTGTTTTTCGACCATAATTAATAATGGTAGTATTCACAATGACATGCTATTTATGTCTCTGTTGATCCTTAAAACATCTGGCTTTCTGTTTAAAATGCATGGAGTGCAACGGTGGCAACCCATGACGATAATCGGAGGACCTCCGGTTTGGTGTCAGCAAGCAGAAGTAAACACGAATGACAATGGGGGAAGATTTTCATATAGTGCTATTACTTGGTTCTTTAGCTCGTCGTTTAATGATTTTAATTTAAATTGATTTTCCAGGTGACCACCAAGATATCGAACGAGTTAAGTACCGCCGACTCCGAACAATAAATTACGCTGCAGACATAGACCACCAAAGCCCAACGCGCACACGTCGCTGCCAGGAGACATGCTCTTCTCAGTTGTTAGTGTGGAAATGCTCATAATTGCTTTCTTTTCCCAATAGCGCTAGAAGCCGAGGAGATCAACAAGAAATTGGAAAATGTCCCCAGCCTGCTTTGAGTTTGTAAAATAACAATTACATGACCCCCTACTGAGGCCAGTCTCGTTTACACAGGAGACTAGTTCAATTTATTGAATAAAGGTATGAATTATTAAAACCAAAATTAACTTCCCGTATCTCAATTTTCCTCTTTTAGATTAGTTTGAATAGAAGTAGCATAGTTAAACATCTACTAGAGGCATATGTTAGTACTCGTCACTTTAACAAGAGGCTTCCGGTATTATCTAAATATCCTGATGCGATTTATGAAAATACAGAGCATTTAGCTTATTTTATTTCCTCAGAAATACTTCAACAAAGTACACTTGCTCTCAATTATATACGCCCAAGTCCACCTGAAGCCATGCTAAGGTCCCTCCCTGCACTGACATTTATGCAACCCGCTCTTTATCCTACAATCAAGTCACTTGGTTGGGGGCAACCCGTTTAGTGGCACATGAGGCATTGGTAAAGATCCTTAACACAGACAGGGTAAAACTCCAATCCTCCACCGCCCTAGTCTCTTCTGAGGAGCTGTACTCTTCTTAAGCACAATTCTCTGTACTCCAGCTTCTGGACCCGTCTTCAACTAGCTCCTGACCCCCAAGAGACACTTCTCCAGTCCTGGGCCCTTTGAAGTGGTTTTGCTCTTCAAATCAAGCTTCTGGGCTCTTTGTAAGAAGGCTCATCGCACCAGAACCACAATTCTCGCACAAAGAATCAGCACAAGTGAGCTCAATTTCATCTCTTTGCACAGCAACATAGCCACTTGCAACTGTGAGATTCCAGCTAGTCCGGCACGACTCCTGGCAGCTTTTCTTGCCCGCGAAGGGACTCTAAACAATTCTTGAGAAGATAAAACTTCAGCTGGACTTACCTGGGACTGTTTCCAACCTGCACTCCTTTGCAGTCAGCCTGAACTTTTGAATTTATCCCAGTCTAGTGCGAACAGATATCCCCAGTTGACGATTTATGCTTCTAAGCACTGTATTGCAGTTTAATCTTTAACAATTAATATCTTGAGTTCTACTTATTGGATTTTTCTCGTTTTGGTCTTGTTTTACTTGGACACATATTCTCTGTTTTTTTTAAACTGGTGCAGAGATTTTTCTGGTGTTTTCACTGTGTTACTTTAATTTAAGTGTTGCACAAATACTTTACACATTTCCTCTTAAGTTAAGCCTGACTGCTGTGTGCCAAGCTACCACAGGGTGAGCAGTGGTTAATTTAATGTGTTTATCTTATTTACTGTGACTAGGACTGTGGTCCCTAATTTGGCAGGGTGCAAACATCTGCCAACTAGAGGCCCAATTTCTAACACTCCCCGTGAAATTTTTACTTCTCATTTGATAGTGTGTATTGTAGATTCATAGTCTCATCTTTATCATGTGTATGTTACTACATACTCAACACCAGAGTTTATTTTCTTCATTGTTTTACTGTAGTGACAATATGTTCATTTCTATAAGCTTCAGTGGTAACATCACACTGTGTCGTTAGTTTAATATATCATTTTCAATCTGACAACATAGGTCCAACATAGGTCCACATGGTTTAACTGTGCATTCAAAAACTACACAACTGTTATAGGGACAGCATTTTCACAACAGGTTGGAAAATGATTTTCTATGCAAGATAATACCTTTCTAAAATAATACCTTTCCAACTGATTTGAATAAGCACAAGAGGCAGGATACCCACTGTTAGAAAGGGGTCTTTGGTTGACAGTCAGGTTACCCCCGGTCCAAGTAAGGACCCTCACTCTAGTCAGGGTAAAGGAAAATAACCCTCAGTTAACCCCCTCTCACCCCTTGGTAGCTCGGCAGAAGCAGGCTTAACTTCAGAAGCAATTGTAAATTAGTTGTACCAACACACACAGTAACTCAATGACAACACCAGTTTAGAAAAATAGATAATATTTATCTAAAAAAAAAAAAGTCCAGAATGACAAAAATCCAACATACACAAGTCTAGTTATGAATTTAAAAAGCAAAGAGAGTCTTAAATCCTTACGAAAACAGTGAGAACCTTGATAGCGCACAAAAGTACCTAGGTAGCATTTAAAATGAAGCTGCACTGGCGAGTGTGCATCGGGAAAGGCCAGCGATGCGTCAATTTCCCATCCGCAAGTAAGAACATGCGTCATTCCTCCTCCAGTCGAGTCAGCATGCGTCGTTTCTTCTCTCCCACAAGATAGCGATGTGTTGATCCGGACGGACACCTCGGGTCTGGGCAGGCTTTGCGTTGATTTTCCACACCCAGCGATGTTGCGTCGAAATCCGGTCACAGGGTGTCAAGAAACTGCACTACGTGGGAGCTTGCGTCATTAACAGCAGCCTCTGCGGATGTTGGCGTCGGTTCTCCAGCCACGTTGTGTCGATCTTCCAGCAGCAATGCAGGTAGAGAGTCGATGTTAGCCACGAGGCTGGCGGCGCATCGGTTTTCGGCCGGTGGTATTTGCGTGGATTTCTGTCCTTTTCCACCAGCTGCACCTTTCAAGGGCCCAGAGACAGGTTAGGGCACCACTTGGCAGGCAGGACTCTCAGCAGAAAGCCCAAGTATTGGCAGAGAGAAGTCTTTGATGTCCCTGAGACTTCCACAACAGGAGGCAAGCTCAGTTCAAGCCCTTGGAGATTCTTCACCAGTGGGAAGTCACACAAAAGTCAGTCTTTGTCCTCTATCAGGTAGAAGCAGCTACTGCAGGCCAACCCAGCAAAGAAGAGTCACAGGCAAAGGGGTAGTACTTCTTCTTCAGCTCTTCTTCTTAGCAGATATTCCACTTGGTTCCAGAAGTAATCTAATTTCCAGGAGTTTGGGTGCTCTTTTTATTCCCATTTCTACCTTTGAAGTAGGCATACTTCAAAGAGAAGTCTCTGTAGTTTTCAAGATCCTGCCTTGCCCAGGCCAGGCCCCAGACACACACCAGGGGATTGTAGACTGTGTTATGGGAAGGCAGGCACAGCCCTTTCAGGTGTAAGTGACCACTCCTCCCCTCCCCTCAGCCCAGATTGCTCATCAGGATATGCAGGCTACACCCCAGCTACCTTTGTTTGACTGTCTAGAGGAGAGGTGCAAACAGCCCAACTGTCAAACTGACCCAGACAGGGAATCCACAAACAAGCAGTCACACAGAATGCTTTAGGCAAGAAAATGCCTACTTTCTACAAGTGGCATTTTCAAACACTCAATCTAAAAACCAACTTCACTAAAAAATGTATTTTTAAATTGTGAGTTCAGAGACCCCAAACTCCACATGTCTATCTGCTCCCAAAGGGTACACTTTAATCCTATTTAAAGGCAGCCCCCACGTTAACCTATGAGAGAGATAGGCCTTTCAACAGTGAAAACCGAATTTGGCAGTATTTCACTGTCAGGACATATAAAACACAGTAGTGTATGTCCTACCTTAAACATACACCAGGGCCTACCTTAGGGGTGTCTCACACGTAAGAAAAGGCAAGGTTTAGGCCTGGCAAGTGGGTACACTTGCGAAGTTGAATTGGCAGTTAAAACTGAAGTCACAGACACTGCAGTGGCAGGTCTGAACAATGTTTACAGAGCTACTAATGTGTGTGGCTCAACCAGTACTGCAGGCCCACTAGTAGCATTTGATTTACAGGCTCTGGGCACCTTGAGTGCACTTTACTAGGGACTTACTAGTAAATGAAATATGCCAATCATGGATACGCCAATGTACACATATAATTTGTACAGGGAACACTTACACTTTAGCACTGGTCAGCAGTGGTAAAGTGTCCAGAGCAAACAAAGAGCAAAAACAGAGTCCAGCACACAGAAACAACCTGGGAAGTAAAGGCAACTATTTAGGGAAGACCATGCCAATGATGCCAAGTTTAACATGTGTCCCCCACAGCTGAAAGTGGGGAGCAATTACCCAACCTCATGGAGTTCTCATCACTAAGGCGGAAGAATCTGGACAGACCATCAGCATTGGCGTGATCAGTGTCAGGACGGTGTTCTACCGTAAAGTCCATTCCCTGTAGGGAGATGGAGCACCTCAACAATTTGGGATTCTCACCCCTCATCTGCATTAACCATCTGAGGGGCCGGTGGTCTGTCTGAACCTGGAAGTGCTCAAATACCATGCCCTGAAGCATCTATTTGCACAACAAATTCCTTGGAATAGTCAGATGCGTTGACCACAGGGGCTGTGCACATGGCAGCTTTCAGGGCATCAAAAGCTGTCTGGCAAGACTCAGTCCAGATCACATTTCTGGGTTGCTTTTTGGAAGTTAACTCAGTCAAGGGAGCAACAATTGTGCCATACCCCTTGACAAACCTCCTATAGTATCCTGTGAGACCTAAAACTAAAACAGCTCTTACTTCAGTCTGGGTCTTGGGGGGCTCCCAAGCCAGAATGGTTTCAATCTTAGGCTGTAGGGGTGCCACCTAGCCACTCCCCACTTGGTCTCCCAAGTACATCACAGACCCCTGCCGTATTTGGCACTTGCTTGCCTTAATAGTGAGGCCTTCCTTCTGAAGGGCCTCCAACTCTTTACAGAGGTGTTGCAAGTGTTCCTCCCATGTGGAACTAAAGACAGCAATGTCATCCAGGTAGGCAGCACTGGAATCATCCAGTCCAGCCAACACCTGGTTGACCAACCTCTGAAAGGTGGCAGGGGCATACTTAATTCCAAAGGGCATCACCCTAAACTGGTAGTGCCCGTCTTGTGTGGAGAATGCAGACCTCTCTTTAGCTCCCTCAGTCAGGGCGATCTGCCAGTACCCAGCGGTAAGATCAAACATACTTAGGTACCTGGTAGCTCCAAACGGGTCAATGAGCTCATCTTCTGGGGACATGGGGTGTGTGTCAGTCCTAGTGACTGCTTTGAGTCCCCGGTAATCCACACCGAACCGGAGTTCGGGAGTGGCACCAGAAGCAGCAAGCTTTGGGACCAAAACCACAGGACTGGCCCAAGGGCTGCTGGAAAACTCAATAACCCCCAATCTCTCAACCAGACCATTTCTTTGGGGGTGGCAAGGTGAGGTGAACTTGTACATTACCCCACACCTCTTCCACAGACACTTCAAATATGTTGCTATGAAGTTGGTACCCCCATCGGACACCACCTCCTCAGGAAACCCCATGCGAGCAAAAACCCCCATCAATGCCTGGCCCACCACAGGGGCAGTGATCGATATCAGAGGAATGGCTTCCAGGAACCGGGTGGAATGGTCCACCAAGACCAGGATAAACCTGTTGCCCATGGCCGTCTTGGGATCCAGAGGCCCCACAATGTCAATACCAACTCTCTCAAAGGCGGTACTAACCACAGGGAAAGGTTTGAGGTGAGCTTTACATTTGCCCCCACTCTTGCCACTTGCCTGACAAGTCAGGCAAGACCTACAATGAGCATCAGAGCTCCTGCGCATTTGTGGTCAGTAGAAGTGGGTGACAAGCTGTTCAAAGGTCTTGTCTTGCCCTAAATGACCAGCTAAAGGCACGTCATGGGCCAGACCCAGAAGGAAGGCTCTGAAGCACTGGGGTCACACCAGCACACAGGCTGACCCAGGCTCAGGAACCTTAGGCTCGCTATGTAGGAAGCCATCCTCCCAGTAAATCAAATCTGGACCACCTCACTGTCCCCTAGTGAGACAAGGGTCATCTCAGCTGGCTCCCACCCACCTGGAACCCACTCCTCCCCAAGCACTACTCTGGCCAAACCCTGTGACTGAGCACCAGTGGGTGCCACTGTCCACTTGAGACATTTGGAGGTCTCCCCTTATGTGACCCTCCTGATCACATGCAAAGCAGTTGCGGGACCCCTTCTCTGCAGGTTTCCTTTTCTACTGGGGGCTGGGATTCTTTACCTTGGGAACTAGGTTGGGGCCGTATTGTGAACTTCCCAGTTTACCCTTACCCCCCATTTCTTCTGATTGGGACCCTGCCCACCCTTGGCATGGTCTCCCCCATACCTCTTTTGGACCCTGGTGCTCTCCCAACGGTCCACTTCCTGCGCAAGCTTCCTGGGTCAGTCAGCTTGCTGTCAATTAGGTGCTGGCACAGTTCTGAAAAACATAAACTGTACAAGTGCTCCCAAGCAATCAAATTGTAAAGCCCCTCATATGTTGCTACCTTATTGCCCTTCACCCAACCATCCAGTGACCTGAAAAAAGAGTCAACACATTCCAACCATGTTTGGGACGCCTTTTTCTTATAGGACCTAAACTTGTCCTTATCCTTGGTGTGGTCTCCCATAACTTTTTGCCTTCGCTTCACAGGTTGTTGATGTGTGCTGGACTCTGTTTTTGCTGTTTTTGATACTCTGGGCACTTTACCATTGCTAACCAGTGCTAAAGTGCAAGTACTCCTATGTAAAACGTATGTGTAATTGGTTTATACATGATTGGCATACCTGATTTATTAGCAAGTCCCTCGTACAGTGCATTAGAGGTGCCCATGGCCTTTACATAAAATGCTGGTAGTGGGCCTGCAGCACTGGTTGTGCCACCCGCATAAGTAGTCCTGTGAACATGGCTCAGACCTGCCACTGCAGTGTCTGTGTGTGCAGTTTTAAACTACCAATTCAACTTGGCCAGTATACCCACTTGCCAGGGCTATGCCCTTCCTTTTCATACATGTAAAGCACGCCTAAGGTAGGCCCTAGGTAGCCCCCTGGGCAGGGTGTAGTGTATGTTAAAGGTGGGACATGTACTGATGTGTGTTACATGTCCTAACAGTGAAATACTGCTAAATTCAGTCGTCACTGTTGCAAAGCCTATCCATCTCATAGGTTAACATGGGGGCTGCCTTGAAATATTATTAAAGTGCAGATTCCCTTTGAGAGCAGATAGAAATGTGTATTTTGGGGTCTATGAACTCACAATTTACAAATACATATTTTAATGAAGTTGGTTTTTGGATTGTTAGTTTGAAAATGCCACTTTTAGAAAGTAGGCATTTTCTTGTTTAAACCATTCTGTGACTCTGCCTGTTTGTGGATTGCCTGTCTGGGTCAGTTTGACAGTTGAGCTGTTTGTGAATCCCCTGTAGACAGGGGGACAAAGGGAGCACCATGGTTTTCAACGGAATTATCTGACCTGAAAAACGAATAAAAAAGATTGGAAAGAGCCTGAAGAAAAAACTACAATGGGATCAATAAAGAAAGAGGTCAAAAATATCACTACGCTAATATAGATGCAAGAGGTAGCTATTTTTCCACCAAGATTGCCAATGCGACAAATTCCTCCAAGGAACTGTTCAAATTGGTAAATAGCTCGAGGAAACCTGCTAAAAAACAAATTGTTCCACCCCGTCGGAATCATAAAGTATCATGCTTGCCAACCTTTTCCTGAAAAAGGTAAACTACATTCTCCTCCCACTAACAGGGGATGGTTGTGCAACTAAACCTTTCCAGATGCCACTTGTCATTAGCACAGTGATAGCAAAACTATCCTGAAATAATTATGAAGGACACAGAGGAAATTTTAAAATCGGTTAACTCAGGCTAGCCTCAGTACCCAACCCCGAGGTATAATGCTTGAAGGGGAATAATTGTAATCTCATCGGACAGGCAAGCTTAATCATTCGCTTCAGTATGGGAGGATTCCATCAATATTGAAACATGCTATTGCTAAACCATTATTTAAAAAAAAACATTTGGCCAACGCTCTGCCATGTGACCAGTACAGAGCTATCTCTCTACTTCCAGGACCCAGCAAAGTACTGGAAACATTTATTAACAAAACTCTGTCTCTATACCTTGAAACAAATGGAATACTACATCCCTCTCAAACAGGTTTTTGATTGGAAAACAACACTGAGCCATCTCTGCTTGCTGCCACAAAGGAAATAAGAGCCATCCTGAACCAAGGTGGCTCAGCAGACCTAATCTTACTGGACCTGAAAGCAGCTTTTGACACTGTCTATCATCCAGTATTGACTAATAGGCTGGAAGAAGCAGGCATTGCCGGAACAGCACTAAAATGGCTTTCATTCTTTCTTCAAAACAGAACATTTCAAATGTGTGATGAAGCCACACAATCTAAATGTTATTCGTTAAAATGTGGGGGCTCCAAGCTAAGCCCCACTCTGGTTAAACTGTATATCCTCCAGCTGGCAGAAATTATCAAAGTTTATGGTTTCTCTATAATATCTTACGTGGGTGACATACAAATTGTCATCTCCCTCTCTCAGCAAACATAGTAAGTTTCCATCCAACTTAATAACTGCCTAAAGCGTGTAGTAGATTGAATGTTGACCACTAGTCTGAAATTGAATGGGGAAAAGATGGAGGTGTTAGAATCGGGAAACAATCCCATCAGATGGACAGAGTTGAACTGGTCAGATTCTCTTGGAACCCAACCCAGTCCCAAATTGGAGGTCAAGATCCTGGGTTTTGTGACTGACAGTGAGCTCTCTTTGGAAGTCCAAGCAAAGAAATTGGAATCAAGCTGCTTTGGATACTCAGGACACTAAGACAATTACTGAGATTACTGTCAGAACCATCACGTAGAGTAGTTGTAAAAGGCCTAGTTTTCTATAGATTCGATTATGGGAACTACCTATATTTAGGGAGTCCCCAATCTTCTGTGAAAGGACTCTAAGTAATACAAAATGCTCCAGCACTGATCCTCCTGAAAATCCCAAAGCATCAGTAAACCACATTGGCCCTGGACACTCTAAATTGGCTTCCAGTTCTCAAAATAATCCAATTTCAGTCACTCTTGATGGTTTATCAAGCAATATACGAAAAAGGCCTTGGCTGATTCAACAAATGCTAACGCCTTACATTCCTACAAGAACACTGCATTTCACAAACCAACATCTGTTATTGGATTTCAAGATCAAGAAAACAAGGGGTGGAGTGCATTCTTTTGCCTTTCTTGCTTTGAAACTCTGGAACACTCTCCCACTGGAGTAAAGAAGGACAGGCTCAGAATTAAAATTCAGACAATCCCTGAAAACTGTCCTCTTCAGCCAATGTGTCTAATCGAGGCCACATTACCTGGATAACTATCTTAGCACTGGAAGGCCCTTCTCGGTAGCCATGCGCTTTAGAAATCTACAAGAATAGAACAATATAATAGAATCTTTCATTGTGTTTTTTTTATTTAATAGTTACTCTGGCTTTATGGTCTCTGCAGAGGCCTGTGTCCTACCAAACAGGCTAAAAGTTCACCAGCTCTATGAACAATCATTGGCAAACAAACCAATAGGTCTCGCATATAAATGAGCTATTAGCTTTGGCAAAGTGCTTTTGCCATGTTGTACACCAGTGTGGCTATTGTTCAAAATGGCTAAACGTTAGAGCAGTGGAATGTCCTACAGTGCAGTAGGGGGGGGGGGGCTTGAGTGTCAAAGGATGCATGTTTTGGAGTAGAGTGTCAGAGTGGAGTAGGGGGAGTAGAGTGTCAGAGAATTGAGTCGAGGGAGTAGAGTTCAGTGGTTCAGTGCGAGAGAATGTCTCAGAGTGCAGTGTCATACAGTTTTGTGGTGTAGAGTGTCAGAGTGGAGAATGGTGGAGCAGGGTTGAGTAGTTTGAGGAAGTGGGGGGATTGGAGTAGATTGGGGTGGGTTGGACTGGGTTAGAGTGGGTTGGATTTAGAGGGGTGGATTGGAGTGGGTGGACTGGTTGGGGATGACTGGAGTGGGGTGGATTGAAGTGGGGTGTGGTGGTTTCGATTTGGATGGATTGGAGTGACGTGGATTGGAATGGATTACATAGGTTTGGGGTGATAGGACTGGGGTGGGTGGATTGATTAAAGTAGGGTGGTTGTGGAGTGGGGTGAACTAGAGTGGAGTGGATTAGACTGGGCTTTAGGGGTTAGGTTGGACTGGAGGGGAGTGGATTGGACTGGAGTGGGGTGGGTATTGTTGGATGTGAGTGGGGTAGATTGGAGTGGGTGAGTGGATTGGAGTGTGTGGGCTGGATGATTTGGATTGAGTGGGGTGGACTGAACTGAGGTGGGTGATTCGATTAGAGTAGAGTGGGGTGAATTGAAGTATAGTGGGGTGAATTGGATGGAAGTGGAGTCGGGCGGATTGGAGTGGGGTGGATCAGGGTGGGGTGGACTGTATGGGTGGATTAGATTGGAGTGGGCCACATTGGAATTGGGTGGGGTGGATTGGATTGTGTATTAATGTGGGCTGGGGTGGGTTGAATTGGATTGGGGTGGAGTGGATTGGAGAGGGGTGGATTTCATTGTAGTGGGGTGAAATGGATTGAGTAGGGTGGGGTGAGATGGACAGGAGTGGTGTGTAATGGAGTGGGGTGAATTGTAGTGGGTTGGATTGAAGTAGAGTAAATTGGATTGCAGAGGGGTGGACTGGATTGGAGTGTGGTGGGCTGGATTAAGTGGGATGATTAGATTGAGATTCATTGGATTGGGGTGGATTGGAATTGGGTGGGGTGAACTGGATTGGGGTGGGTAGATTGGGCTAGGTGAGGTTGATTGGTTTGGAGTGGGTTGGTGTGTTATAATTGGGGGTGAGGTGGATTGAATTGGATTGGACTTGGGCAGATTGGAGTGGGAAAGATTGTTTAGGATGGAGAGGGACACATTGGAGTGGAGCACATTGTTTTGGATTGGATTGGGGCACATTGTTTTGGATTAGAGCGGGCCAGATTGGAGTGGGACAGATTGTTTTGGATTGGGTGGGGCAGATTGTTTTGGATTGGTGTGGGGCAGATTGTTTTAGATGGGACTGGGTGGATTGTGGTGCATTGGATTGGAGTGGGGTGATTTGGTGAGGGAGTGGGTGGATTGGATTGGGTTTAGGTGGATTGGATTGGAGTGGGGTAGATTAGATAGGGTAGGGATGGATGAGATTGGAGTGAGGAGTAATGTAGTGGATTGGAATTGGGTGAAAATGGGATGCAGTGGGTGGACTGAGGCTCAGTGGATTGAATTCGAGTGGGGGGGATTGGAGTGGGGCAGATTGAAGTGGGACAGTCTTTTTCGATTGGAGTGGAGATAATTGGAGTGGGATGGATGGGAGTGGGGGAGATTGTTTTTGATTAGAGGGGCAGATTGTTTTTGAGTGGAGTGGGGCAGATTGCTTTGGGCTGGAGTGGGGCACATTGTTTTGGATTGGTGTGGGGCACATTGTTTTGGGTTGGCGTGGTACAGAATAATGTGGGGCAGACTGGCGTGGGGCAGATTGGAGTGGGATCGGTTGTGGTAGATTGGATTGGAGAGGAGCAGATTAGAGTGGGGTAGATTGGAGTGGTGAAGATTGTTTTTAGGATTGAATTGGGGTGGATTGTAGTGGGGCGGATTGTAGTGGGGCAGATTGAAGTGTGGCAGATTATTTTGGATTAGAGTGAGGCAGATTGTTTTGGAATGGTATGAGGCAGATTGTTTTGGCTTGAAGTGGGGCATATTGTTTTGGGTTAATGCAGGGCAGATTAGTGTGGAGGCAGATTGGTGTGGGGCAGTTCAGAGTGGGACACAATGTTTTGGATTAAATTGAGGTAGATTGGAGAAGGGCAGATTTTTTGGAATGGAGAGGGGCAGATTGGAGTGGCCAGACTGTTTTGGAGTGGAGCAAATTAGTGTGGGGCACTTTGGAGTGGGGCAGATTGTTTTGGATTGGAATGGGATGGATTGTGGTCGACTGGATTGGAGAGGGTGGTTTGGAGAAAGAGGGATAGATTGGGTTGGAGTGATGTGGATTGGATTTGATTGGGGTGGATTGGATTTGATTGGGGTAGATTGGATTAGGGTTGATAGCATTGGTGCAGGGTGGATTGGCTTGTAGTGGGGGAGACTGTGGTCGATTGTGATGGAATCGGTAGACTGAGGTGAGGTGTATTGGATTGGAGTGAGCAGCGTGAAGTGGGGCAGATTGGAATGGAGCAGATTGGAGTGGAGTTGACTGTTTTGATTTGGAGTGAGGTAGAGTTGAGTGGGACAGATTGCTTTGAATTAGATGGGGTAATATCTGAGTGAGGCTGATTGTTTTGGATTGGAGTGGGAACATTTGTAGTAGGGCAGATTGTTTTGGGCTGGAGGGAGGAACATTGGAGTGGGGCTGATTATTTTACATTGGAGTGGAGCAGATTGGAGTGGGGAGGATTGGAGAGGGCAGATTGTTTTGAATTGGAGTGGGACAGACTGGAGTGTGGCAGATTGGTTTGGAATGGAGTGGGTCAGATTGGTTTGGATTTAGTGGGAAAGATTGAAGTGGGGCGGATTGGAATTGGAAGGATGTAGCACACATAGAAAGAGCGAAAAAAACATTATTTCTCCTTTTTATGCCTCACTTGGAAAGGCATAGGTTGTTGATGCATTCCCAGGTCTACCACTTCTGGTAAATCTGGGAATGCATCAAATTCCATGGATTTTGAGTGGAACACCCACACAACCACAGCAGAATGCCTCCCTGGGGCAGAGTAATGCAATGCAGCGAATTACACTGTGTTGCATTACTCCAGATTTACAAAGCCACTCAGGGCCATGCAAAGTGGCCTTGCATGGCTTCATAAATCTCACTTTGGGCTTGTGTCATGCTTGCACCATGTTGCGTGGTGCAAAAGCGAAGCAACTCCTTCATAAATATGCCTCCAAGTGTATGTACTGAAGGGCCTATTCTTGAAAATTTGTATACACCTTCTTTCTGTGCCCAGTGTTCATCTTAAAAACTCTGGACCATAATACAGATGCTTTGCACTGGCGCAAAATGAGAAGGGCCAGTCCAATTACAATAATTCTGCTGCTTGCTGAACATGAACAATATTTGCACTGGGTGGAAAAATGTCACAAACCAATTTTACATTATGTTTGCTGAGCCTACACTGTAGTAAATTATCAATGATTTTCTCCCATTCTCGAATTCCAAGGATTAGATTAACTTTGAGGGAAATAGCTTTGTTGAATTTTTTCTTGTGTAATTACAAAAACATCAACAAATCAATCCTATTCTTTAATAACAAAAAAAACTGTTCTTGGGCTTAGACATTCAATGCTAAACTGTGTATAATATATTTAAAATGATTTACAAACAGAGGGGCAGATTTATGAAAAGTGGCGCATCATGTCAGGATGTGTCACTTTTCGTGCACCCCATTGCACCCCCCTAACGCCACCATGTGTGTACACCGAATTTATGATACGTCACACCATGGCTCATTTTAGGGAACTAGCGTCAACAATGTTGACACTAGTTTGGTGCTTTGCAGGATTAGCGCTAAACAAATATTGACGCTAATCCTGCAAAGTGAAAGAAGGCCCACTGAAAACAATGGGAACCTCCTTTTAACACCTCCCTTAGACAGGCATTAAAAATGACACCAGAAATGTCGCAGTGGAATCTCATAGATTCCATTGCTCCATGTTTCTGGGCCTCCTAACGCGGGAATGCGCCCCTTACATACATTATTACTGGCGCAGGCATAATGTGGTGCAAGGGTTTATGAAGTGGCACTATGCATGCATTGTGCCACTTTCTAAGTATGACGCAGTGTTTTTGCAACCCTAAAGTCACATTAGCGTCAGAAAAATGACATTAATGTGGCACAAGGGCCTTCTTAAATCTGGCCCAGAAAGTATATGATATAATGTTTGCAGCGGCATCACAAGCTCTGTTCACATTTTTGTCTTTCTGTAATGTGGACAGAGATATCATTTGTTTATTCCGTTCCGAATTACACAAGCATCAAAATAGTAACTAGCATTTGCAGTGCAATGGCTCTTGTGTTTGCTCAAGTTAGAGCTTTCAGTGTTGTATATTCATAACTGGACTTTTCTTACAATGTAAATTGAAAATGAAAAGAAAAACAGTTGACATAAGCAAGCCAATTCAAAGTGCCATGGCCGCCATGAGCATGAGCGCAAAGGAGAGACACAAAAGGAAAAATAAGTTCACTCATAGTCAAACATATCAGCAAACATGCAACTTTCCATGTAACAGGGTTGATGGCCAAGGCAGTAACAAAACTCTCCCAAGAAGAGACAAACGTAAAGCATTTACCAATGATAACAAAGGATTTTTGAAAGGCAGGCCCATTAACAAGTGATACTGAGGGGTGTGCGTTGGGCATGGTTAAAAGTCCACAGATAGATTACAACAGACCAGAATGGTTGCATGCTCGACCCTAAAATTGGTAAATTGCACCAGTACAAAACCTCTGTAACAGTGTCCTAAATTTATAACACTGTGTGAAATACACAGAGGGGTGATTGAGCTGCACCCACTTTTTGGGGATGCTTAACATACACAAGGTTTTTGGATTACCTTAGAGGGAATTGAGACAATAGGGTTGAAAAATGGGAAGCAGTGCTGAGCAAAAAACATGTTTTTCTAAAAATTGCGTAAGTAAAGGTTTTTCTGTGCTAAGATCACCCTCTTCCCAGATTTCAGGAACAAAGAGAATTGTAAAAAAAAAATGTTGCCAAAGTTTTTGCATTTTCGTAAGTGGTTGTCAGATTTTCCTATTTTTTGGTGGTTTTGACCTATTTGAAATTTGTGGTGGAAATGCACGAAACCCATAGGTGAACTGTGAAGGTTATCCATTTCTAAACAGTAAACAATTCTTGGAACACTGCAAGGGGTCGTTTCTGTAGCTCGCTTGTGGTTTTCACGAATAAACTATTAATTAATGAATTAACAATAATTAAAATGTGTAGAAAGCAATAGGAAAAAATGACAATGTTTTCATCTGTAAATTTTTACCCAATGGCCAATTTCTAAAACTCATATAATGTTGCGTCTATCAAACCCTTCTGATCACAGAGATAAATAATGTTTGCTGATTGTCTAAAAATGTACAATGTCCAGAGCCAGCAACTGAGATGTTGCTTGTAATGAGACTTCATTGTGTACCAACCATGCAACAAATAATTTGGCAAACATCTAAATATTGAAAAATGGATATGAAGTTACCCCCTGCATTTTTTAATGTGCTCAAGATTCTGACCTACTCATTTTTTAAATGTGCTCAAGACATTGATTATGGGAATAGTGGGTATTTGTACAGCTCCGAAGTTGGGGTTAACCATATTATCATGTGATTCAGAAGGCATGCTGCAAAATGTGGTATTTCTTGAACACTATGCTAGAATCCAAAATTCTATAAAGTTAGAAATCAAAATTAAATTGAAAACATCAAATGTTCTACTATTCTGTATTCCCACATTTTGTTCAATAAAATTATATGTTGGTCCTGGCATCCTTGGCCTGGTTACTCCATGCATTATTTAATGTGCTCAAGATTCTGACCTACACATTTTTGAAATGTGCTCAAGACATTGATTATGGGAATAGTGGGTATTTGTACAACTCCGAAGTTGGGGATAATATCATGTGATTCAGTAGGCATGTTGCAAAATGTGATATTTCTTGAACACTATGCTAAAATCCAAAATTCTATAAAGTTAGAAATCAAAATTAAATTGAAAACATCAAATGTTCTACTATTCTGTATTCCCACATTTCGTTCAATAAAATTATGTGTTGGTCCTGGCATCCTTGGCTTGGTTTTCACTGTAACTTTTCACCTTCAACATTTCTGTTTAGCTGGCTTTACGACTCTGCACACTTTACCAGTGCTAACCAGGGTTAAAGTGCATGTGGTCTCTCCCTAAAACATTTCAGAATTGGCTTATGTCCAATTAGCATATTAAATGTATTTGTGATGTGGCACTACCAGTTCCCAGGGCCTGTAAATTAAATGATACTAATGGGCCTGCAGCACTGATTGTGCCCCCCACTCCAACATCACTTTAAACATGTCTCAGATCTGCCATTGCAATCTGTATGTGCAGTTTTAAACTATCATTTTGACCTGGAAAAATAAACCTTTTGCTTGGCCAAAGCCTTCCTTTTTATTACATGTAGGTCACACCTACAGTAGGCCCTGGACAGTCTGGAGGGCAGGGTGCAGTGTATTTAAAAAGAGGCACATGTAGATTTTAGTTTTACATATATTGGTAGTGAAGATCTCTTAAATCGTTTTTCACTATTGGAAGGCCTAACTCTTCTATAAACAAACATTGGAGTTACCTTATTGCATCTATTACGGGCTAATTTCCAAAAAGGAACAGGTAAACAGTTCATGATTGTTGTCTTTAGAATTGTAATAAAAAGTCATCTCTCTTGGTAAAGTCAGATTTAAAATTACAGTTTTGGAAATGCCGCTTTTAGAAAATTGGCATTTTCTTGTCTTTGTCATTTGCTGCCTGCAGCCTGTCTCTGGGTCACGTGACAGGATGTAGTTGACAGTTAGGTTTTGAGTTTTCCCCCTAGGCATCCACACACAATGGGAGCCTAGGTGTGACTGGATGGGCCATCACTGGCAGGATGGAGGGAGGAGCTGGACCCATCCCCACTTACACTTTAATATACGGGCCCGTATTTATACTTTTTTAGCGCTGCAATTGCGTCATTTTGTGACACAAAATTGGTGCAAACTTACAAAATACAATTGTATTTTGTAAGTTTGCACCAATTTTGCATCAAAAAAAGACGCAAATGTGGCGCAAAAAAAGTATAAATACGGGCCAGTGTCTTCAATCCACACAAATGACTGCATGTCCCCTGTAGTTAGTCAGGAGCCAGAGAGCCAGGGCACATGTGCACTTCAAAGGCACAACTGAGAATAAATACTAGACTGCAGACATAAACTCTTTAGTACACTTCTGGATCTGAGAATGCCCTACCAGGAAGAAGGACTGCCTATCAGCTAGACTGCTGCCTTGAAGGACTGCTGCCCTGCAGTGCTGACGTGCTGCCTCGCTGCCTCTTGCCTGGGTGAGTAGGACTGGACCAGTATCTCCTGAACTCAGAACCCAGATTGACTCCAAGGGATAGTCAGCTGGCCGTATGATGTGTAGCCTAAGGGACATAACAGGCTTCCGAGAAACCTTGAGACTGCGCCTGGACTCTGCTTTCAGTAAGTCTACTCTGCAAAGTGGTTCCACCCGGACCTGTAAACTTGGGAACAGGCCTAAGGTGCTTAACCAGCCTCTGTGGATCCATCAAAACTGATATATCTCCTCTGCTGCTTGGCACAAACCCAAGCAGAACTGATGCATCATCGCTGCTTGTAGGAGGCTGGCCTGGTTTTTAGTGGGTACCTAAGGTACTTACACCTTATACTAGGTCCAGTTAACCCTTATCAGCGAAATGTAGGCAGTGTTCTGGCAGCTTAGGCTGTCTAGAGCTAGCTGTAGCAGAGCAGCTTGGACTGAACTAGGAGACATGCAAAGCTCCTGCAATACCACCATAGTTACACAATACTTACACACAATAAAAGACAATACTCAGAGTTACCAAAAATAAAGGTACTTTATTTTAGTGACACAAGGCTAAAAATATCTTAGAGACAATACTCCTTCTGGAGGTAAGTATTATACACAATATATACACTGGTAACCAAAATCAGGTAAGTAAACAGTCACAGAATAGTGCAAACAGTAAAAAATACAATAGAATGCAATGGGCCTAGTGGCAACACAAACCATATACTAAAATAGTGGAATACGTATCACAAATTCCCCCCTAGCCAAGTGTACTGTGTAGAGGGGCACTGGGAATGTAAGAAAACACCAAAGTTAAGTAAAGTACCCCACCCCAGAGCACAGGAAAGCAGGAGTAAAGTACAGCAGGTTTCCTCAGGACAAACTACAAGTTGTGATAAGAGATTTTGCAAGAACCAAGCAAGACTGCTGTTGGACTTTTGCTTATGCAGGGTCATCCCCAGTCTTTTTGCCTCCTGCCTCCTATTTTTTTTCTGACCTGTTGCTGTTGGCTTTTCAACTCTGAGTACTTTGCCACTGCTAACCAGTGCTAAAGTGCATATGCTCTCCGTGTAAATTGTATGTAATTGGTTTATCCATGATTGGCATATTTGATTTACTAGTAAGTCCCTAGTAAGGTGCACTAGAGGTGCCAGGACCTGTAAATCAAATGCTACTAGTGGGCCTGCAGCACTGGTTGTGCCACCCACATAAGTAGCTCTGTAATCATGTCCCAGACCTGCCACTGCAGTGTCTGTGTGTGTATTTTTACACTGTAAATTCGACTTGGCAAGTGTACCCACTTGCCAGGCCTAAACCTTCCCTTTTCTTACATGTAAGGCACCTCTAAGGTAGGCCCTAGGTAGCCCCAAGGGCAGGGTGCAGTGTATGGATAAGGTGGGACATATAGTAATGTGGTTTATATGTCCTGACAGTGAAATACTGCCAATTTCGTTTTTCACTGTTGCAAAGCCTGTCTCCCTCATAGGATAACATGGGGGCTACCTTTAAATATGATTAAAGTGTAGATTCCCCTAGAGAGTAGGTGGACATGTGGAGTTTGGGGTCCCTGAACTCACAATTTAAAAATACATCTTTTAGTAAAGTTGATTTTAAGATTGTGCGTTTGAAAATGCCACTTTTAGAAAGTGAGCATTTTCTTGCTTAAACCATTCTGTGACTCTGCCTTGTTTGTGGATTCCCTGTCTGGGTCGGTTTGACAGTTGGGTTGTTTTTCACCTCGCACTAGACAGTGACACAAAGGGGGCTGGGGTGTAACCTGCATTTCCTGATTAGCCATCTCTGATAGGATGGAGGGGTGGAGTGGTCACTCTCATCTGAAAGGACTGTGCCTGCCTCTGACAATGCCGGCTCCAACCCCCTGCTGTGTGTCTGATGCCTTGCCTGGGCAAGGCAGGATTTCACAAGTAGGTGTGAGTCCCCTTTGAAGAAAGGTGACTTCAAAGACTAAAATGGGTATAAGAAGGGCACCCAAATCTACAGACTTGAGAAACACTTCTGGAACCAAGAGGAACCTCTGCCTGGAGAAGAGCTGATAGCTGAGGAAGAAGTGCTGCCCTGCCTGTGACTGTGCTTTGTGGAGCTTTCCTGCAGTGCTGCTTCTGCCAGAGTAAGAGGGCAAAGACTGGACTTTGTGTGCCTTCCATCTTGTGAAGAAATCTCCAAGGGCTTGATTTAGAGCTTGCCTCCTGTTGTTTGAAGTCTCAGGGACAGCAAAGACTTCTCTCTGCCAGCACCTGGAGTCTCTGGAGAGACTCCTGCACTGACAAGTGGTGCCCTATCCAGTCCCTGGGCCCTTGAAAGGAAAGCTGGTGGAAATCCAAGGAAATCGACTTCGGACGACTTCGGACCGACGCTGCTGCTGAATCCGGTAACGCCGCCTGCACCTGATGCCGTGACCTTCGCTGGAACGCGATGCTCTTCTCAGGCCCGACGCCGCAGCAGCCCCACTGAAGTCCACGACTCCGTGGAAGTCGCCGCACCACGTCGTGACCGACGCCGCTCTAAGTGCAGGGATTCAACGTTTCGCACAGACGCCGCGATTCCGGACTTCGCGCATCGGCTTGTTTTCACTCTTCACCAAAGGTACTGCACTTGGGGATCTACACGACTCCGTGTCCGGCGCCGCTGGTGTCGGCTTGTTAGGAACTACTCCGTCACGACGCCGTGTTAACATCTCATCGAAGCATTTTTGTTTGTAAGCACTTTTTTTTAGTTTAATCTCTAAAAATTCATAACTTGACTTGTGTATGTTGGATTTTTGTCGTTTTGGTCTTGTTTTGTTTAGATAAATATTTCATATTTTTCTAAACTGGTGTTGTGTCATTTTGTAGTGTTTTCATTAAGTTACTCTGTCTGTTGGTACAAATACTTTACACCTAGCACTCTGAAGTTAAGCCTACTGCTCTGCCAAGCTACCAAGGGGGTAAGCAGGGGTTAGCTGAGGGTGATTCTCTTTTACCCTGACTAGAGTGAGGGTCCTTGCTTGAACAGGGGGTAACCGGACTGTCAACCAAAGACCCATTTCTAACAACTGCAAACAACAAATGGTGGATTCCTGGACCTGAATACCTGTGGAGAGAAGAGACCAAGTCCAGAAGAGTCCGGGAAGGACAGGAGCCCTTGCCAACCTAGAAGATGGTGCAACAGTGGATTCTACAGTAAGAAGAAGAGTACAGAAGAGCATCAAAGAAGATAGCTGCAGGTTCCTGTGTGGTGCAGGAGATGTCCCACGTTGAGTTGTTAGATGCAGGCTGTTTGCGTCACTGGATTCCGCCAACAAGCCTTGGTTCACGCAAGTACGTGGTTTGCATCAAAATGGAGCTGCCTGGACCCAGGAGGGACCTGGGGGTCTCAACTCCAACTGAGGAGACAGAGGGGGGCCCAGCACTTCAGAGAGCCCACAGAAGACCAGCCAGCACCCCAGAAGTCCCAGGACACGGGGACAAAGAAGATGCAAAGTGCAATCGTCGCAGCACAACAAAGGAAGGTCTCACGCTGCCAGAGAACAACTCCGCAAGTTGTGCGTCGCAGGATGGAGTGCTGAAGACCTGGGCTACATTGTGCATGAAGGATTCTTGGAAGAAGTGCACAGAAGCCAAGGAGGTGGAGGTGAAGCAGTGCACAGGGGTACTGTTGCAGCACGGGGAGGCAAGCTCTTACCTCCACCAAATGTGGATAGCTGGACCTTAGTACAGCCTGGGTCTCGTCGGTCCACCACCTGTGTTCCAGGGAGCATGCTTGTTGTCAGGAGAGGAGTCCCAGAGTACTGGTCATCATCTTGGAAGGGTGCCTGCAGAAGCAGGGAAGTGACTCTGTCACAACACAGGAGATTCCTTTGGTTCTTCTGGTGCAGGATGAAGACAGGCAGTCCTCAGAGCATGCACACCTTAGAAACTGTGCAAATGCTGACTGGAGCTGAAGTTGATGGTCACAGGAGTCGTCCTGGATACATTGTTGCAGTTACAGCGGTTCCTGGAGCAGTCTGCGGTTGATCCGACGGTCAGAAGTTGAAGCAGAGGATGCAGAGGATTCCTGGAGGACTCTTGCAAGCTGAATCTGAAGAAACTCCTAGAGGAGAGACCCTAAATAGCCTTGAGAGGGGGATTGGCTACCTACTCTAGTATGCACCTCTCAGGAGGGGTCTCTGATATCACCTGTTGGCACTGGCCACTCAGAGGTCTCCAGAGTGTCCCCACACCTTGGAATCCAAGATGGCTAACGCCAGGGACACACTGGAGGTGCTCTGGGCACCACCCATGGGGTGGTGATAGACAGGGGAGTGGTCACTCTCCTTTCTCTTGTCCCGTTTTGGGCCAGAGCAGGGACTGGGAGTCCCTGAAATGGTGTAGACTGGCTTCTGCAAAGAGGGCACCATCTGTGCCCTTCAAAGCATTTCCAGAGGCTCTGGGAGGCTATCCCTCCCAAGCCTGAAACTCCTATTTCCAAAGGGAGAAGGTGTAACACCTTCCTCCCAAAGGAAATGCATTGTTCTTCCTTCCTGGGATTGAGATGCTTAGTCCCCAGGAGGGCAGAAACCTGTCTGTGAGGTGGCAGCAGTTGGGGCTGCAGTGGAAACCTCAGAGAGCTGGTTTGTCAGTACTGGGGGTCCATGGTGGAGCACCCAGGGTGCATGGGATTGCCCCCCCCCCAATACCAGATTTGGAATCGGGGGACAATTCCCTGATCTTAGACACCTCACATGGCCTTATTCGGAGTTACCATTGTGAAGCTACATATATATATTGAGATATATGTAGTGCACGTGTCTAATGGTATCTCCACACTTACGGAGTCTGGGGAATTGGCCTTGGACAATGTGGGGCCACCTTTGCTAGTGCAAGGGTGCCCTCACACTTAGTAACTTTGCACCTAGCCTTCAGTAAATGAAGGTTAGCCATATAGGTGACTTATAATTTACTTAAGTGCAGTGAAAATGGCTGTGAAATAGTGGGGGCACAACTTCACTCAGGCTGCAGTGGCAGTCCTGAAGAAAGGTTTGTCTGAGCTCCTTCTTGGTGGCAAAAGAAATGCTGCAGCCCATAAGGATCTCCTGGAACCCCAATGCCCTGGGTACCTAGGTACCATATACTAGGGACTTATAAGGGGGTCCAGTGTGCCAATTGGAATTGGAATATGAAGTCACTAAACTATAGTGCCAAATTTGGTAAGTAGAGAGAGCATAAGCACTGGAGTTCTGGTTAGCAGAACTTCAGTGACACAGTTAAGCATACTGACAACACACACATTAGGCCACAAACTATGAGCACTGGGGTCCTGGCTAGCAGGATCTCAGTAGGACAGGTAAAACATACTAACAAACCGGCAGAAATTGGGGGTAACATGCCAAGAAAAATGTACTTTCCTACACTGCTATGTGGATTGGACCAGTTGGACCAGTTGCAAAGACATGCATCGCATTTCAGCCCATTGGTACCGCCGCTGCATGATGAATCCTCAGCGCAGATCCTGGTATCCCACGTCGACAGCAGCCTTGGCACCAATGCTGGACTCTGCAGCCTCGTAGCTCTTCAAAAGGGAGGCATCACTCCGTTGGCACGCCGTATCCTGAACACCAGACTTTGCATCTCAAGCCCTGCCGACAGGATCCTTGACAATGACGCAGGTCCTCGCATCAGTGCCTCACATCATCTCAGGACCAAATCAGGGCTTTGGCTGCGCAATGCATATTTGACCCAGACCCTCACTACACTCTGCAAAGCAAGATTTAAGGTACTTTGTTTACCAAGCTTTATTGGGCACCTGCACCCAGACCATGCTCCATGCATTCATTCTGAATGTGTGACTGTTCCAGTCCAGATATCCACAATTAGTGCTTTGTGCTTTTTGGCACTATTTTCACTAACATCTATAAAATGTATATCCCCAGTTTCTACTGATTGGATTTTTGTCCTTGTGGTCCTATTTTATTTAAAGTTAGTTCTATCTTTCTAACTTGGTGTGCACTCCTTTTGTGTGGTGTTTTTCACTTTATCATTGCTTGAAGCATTGCACAAACACTTTACACATTGCCTCTAAGTTGAGTATGACTACTCTGTGCCAAGCTACCAGAGGGTTGAGCACAGGTTAATTTAGGGTTGGCTCGTGCCTCACTCACTCAGACAAGAATTTTGGTTGCTGCTTGGTGAAGCACACCCAAATCAACCAATAACCCAAATTCTTACAATCATGCTCAATAACTCAATGACTCAATGAGTACTGTGACTATGTCATGCAGCAAAGTCCCTGGGCTATATCACTGACTTGATCCTGTTCTTCAAAACTCACATCACGAAAAAACAGGCACATCATCGTTCTATTTTCTTAACCTGTGTAAGTTTAAACCCTACATTTGGGGGACAGGTTTCAAAACAACCACCAAACCCCTCACCCTCTCTCATATGGATTAAGTCATTGTCATGCTATGTTTTCCAGATACTATTTTCCACCTATCAAGAACGTCGTCTACGTAGATGCCAGCATTATGAAATGACTCAGGAACCTTCACCACACATAATCCTGCCCTAAATATCTACACTGGCAGCCACTGTAAGCCTGCAGCATCACACGGTCAGAAGCATAACAGTGATACCCTAAGGTGGCAAAAATGTAAAGATCTGCCACATCCATTGCATCACAAGAAGTCCAAACGTCACCAGAGTGTAACTAAAGAAACAGAAAAAAAAGAAAAAACAAGAAGAAAGTTTTCTTCATCCTCGTGCTCGGTTTCGGATATATTTCACAACGCTTCAGGCTTTCTCCATTACTCCTGCAGTTCAGAAAATATCTGCAGGCATTTATTTTTATAATGTACCTAATCCACGAAAATGGCCACTAACTGCCATGCTCTCCTATTGGGACTACATAGCATATAGATCTTGTATCTACCCTATAAATGGGAAAAACACATCTTCCTTGACTTGTTTGCCATCTCTTCGTCCTTTCCATATTGAAGAAATACCAGATCTAAAGGCTTTACAATACAAAGGCAGTTCGTAATAGTAATACTGACCATGCTTCATAAAGGTTTTGTAAACACATAAGTACAATGTATGTACTCAGAAGCAATTGCAACAATAAAGTCAGGTTATTGAATCACAGAACCAGATGGGTTATACATTAACCCCCAGAAGTAGAATTTAGTTCTTCAGGAATTGTGCAAATATTGAGGATTTTTCTCCATTTGCAAATCTAAGGCTGCAGAGAATTGTAAGCATTTCTGTAAGTCCATCAGCGATGAACAGTAAACATCCACGAGTGAGTTTCCAGGGAAGGAATGGTAAGAAATCACTTCAAAATTAAGATGGGTGTCTAAACAATATGCCTCATAGAAGCAAGGTTACATTCCAGAGAAACAAAAATAGGCCATGCGTTTCTGCATGCAAACATTACACCTGATCATAATTCTGCACGTGAATATACTTAGCATTTGGGTGCCCCAGCAAATCTTCTACTGTTTCATATTTGCAAGACTACTCATGTGATTATTTGGGAATTCCAAAAAAGGCGGACATTTTATCCAAACGTAGGTGTAAATCTGTGAGAGAGATTTTCAAGCTGTTTTTTACACACTTTTGAACAGAGACCTTACTGACAGAAGGTGAACTCTCTCTTTTTCGAGGGTCCAGCGCCAACATTTCACAGCAACGGCGAAACTAATTTATGCGAAAAAGTAAGAATGTTCTTAAAGGAGATACAGTGAGGCAAACTAATGATGCTATTTTTATCATTGTAAACGCAACAACTCGACACGTTGCTATAAACCGAGGCAAGCAGTATATAGTTTCGGTAAATACTTGACCATAGGTTGTTTTTAAGAGTATTACGTAATCACAGAAGCAATACAAGCATATTAAACGTGTTCTATTTTTACTGACTTGCTGATCAATCCATTTTACCAACGTATGGTTACCGATGTGTAAAATTAGTCAAGGAAGGCATTTTTAGGTGCGACTAATAATTGGCAAATGTTGAACCACAGAGTAGAGAGCTTTATAATTGTGAATAAAAGTCGAAAACGGCTAGCTACTGGAGTAAAGGCTAAAGCTTAAATTAGTAGACACCATAAACAATTATGATCGAGAAATGCTAACCCATTGATCGGCCATTATCACCTAATTAATCAAATTCACTTTACACTGTTTAAAGTTTCATGATGTAAATAACTGATCAATGTTTCTGTTCTGGATTAAGATATTAGAATAAATATCAGATATGTTAGACTTGGAGATAGCACTCAATGTGAAACAAACATACTCGGACTCTGAGCTAACCAGGGATGTTAATTTGCAGTTTATGCAACTACCGCAATTCATCTTTGCATATTACATGAATGGAATGACCAGAATGCACTTTTGTTTATGAATTGGTAGAACCGAATGTTATAGTCTATAACAGAGACGGCGGTTTCTGGTATGCTGGACCCCACAATGTTGCTCTCTCAGAGACTCGAGGATTGTCCTCAAGTCTGTTTATGCTACGAAGGTCTTCAGTTTAAGGACTACAGTATAAGAAAGAAAGTAAGAATATACTATAGTTCTGCCCTAGAAATTACATATCAACAAGAAGAGATGGGTAAGCCACTACAATGCTCAACCTAGATGTCCAGCTGAACCTGTGGTCCTCTCGGTATTTCAAGCCAAAAAACAAGTTATTTGTGTGTGTGTTTGCCTAGCAATAGAGATCTCAGATAATTCCGCTTCCCTTGCCAGACCCAAAGAAGGATCTAAAAAGCTTGTTTTTTTAATTTGCTTTAGTGATTAACTATTGGAGGAGAAGGAGGGTGTTCAGATGGAAGGGAAGATGGCCTGGAGGGAAGATACCAGTAGCACTACAGCATTACTTCAAGGGGAACATTACATTAGTTACTTTTCAAACAGGCACTTGTGTGATCAGACTTTTTGAAAGATTACTAATAGTACATTTCTTTCCAGTACTTTCACAGTACTCCACAGTGTCTTCCAGATCAGACAGTCAGAGCCACCGCACCACGACCTTAGACTATAATCAAAGAGGCAAAAATTCTGAAACTCTGAGTGCTCAGAAACTCTTTTTTTCACTAATATGTGTAATTTCCTTTACTGAGGTGTTGTGAGTTAGAGTTGCTCTCTTTCTTAAGTCAAGGGAGCCAGTGAAATCAAAATGAAAGAAGCATTCTTTTTGTGTCACTTTGACGCAACAAAGGATATGCTATGCATATCTACTAATTAAGCTACTCAAAGAATTAAATGCAAAGCACTATCAATTGATGGTAAACAGTAATAAGAAGGGCATGCCTCTCCACTTGCTGAACTGCACAATTTATAAACAGGAAACCTTGTTTCAACCCCAGCTTCATAAATCGTCATATGAAATTACTTTATTTTCCTGTGTGTCCTTTTTTTGATCATCAAATTTGAGAGAGCTTTGAAATAATTCAGTTCAGGATAAGCAGGTTGGTAGAAAACCTTCCTTGCACCTGGTTTATTAGACTATAAACATACTTCAACTATAATAACAATAATGGGCATATACATGGAAAAGGCCCCTATCTTGCCATTTGGTACACTAATGGCCAATGCAGCATGGTTTTATTCCAGGTAGAGACACATCCTCACATACCAACACTGTCATAACGACATTGGATGTGGCCAGTTTACAGTGGAGTTCAGTTGGGCTGATACTGCTTGATGCTAAAAAAGTGTTTGATCTGGTCTCCTGGAGATACCTGCAGCTGGTTATGCAGCATATGTGGTTTGCTTCCAACTTTATGTGTCGGGTGCACTCTCCTTATAGATCTTTGACAGAACGGACTGTATGCGCTGGAGGGCTAATCAACAGTATTTACATTCAGAGGGGCGCTAGGGAGGGTTGCCCCTTCCTCCCCTTCTTTTTCGACTATATCTTGACCCTTTTATACTGACTTTGAACCAAGCTAAGCAGCTTAAAGCATTTGTGATTCATAAATTGGAGGTCAAGGTCCTCGCTTATGCCAATGATATAGCCATACTCATAACCTCACCCTCCAAATCGCTGCTGACAATTGAGGAAGTAGCAAAGAAGTTCAGAGCTATTTCTATAATAGGAAATAATATGGAAAAAATGTATTGCTGAATAATGATATCTGTATGCAAGCAGATTCCCGCTTGATAAAAGTGGCAATTTATCTAGGACCACAGATAACACTTGATATGGCAGAATTTAGCTATCTCAATTACAATGGGATTGCATATGGAGAGATGGTCAGGCTTCGTAGAAACTATAGTCAGGAAGATAACTTTGATTAAGGTCTTGTGAATCTTAAGAACAGGCTCAGAATTCGAAGCTATGATGAAGGAATACTATGTAAGGTGGAACAAAGAATTTGTGGTGTGATTAGATCAGACACTTTGGCTAAAAAATTAGGCCTCAGAATAGGAAGCGATATAGTAAATTGCCATTGGTGACAGCTTATAACCAAAAACACTGGTTTATCTAGAAGACATTGTGTAAGAACTGCTCTCTTCTCAAGGGTTGCCCTGAACTGGTTAATATTACAGATAAACCTACAGTGATTTACAGAAGAGGTCCTATCATAAGAGACAAAGTAATGAGGAATTATTAAGAACTGATAAAACCTACTAACCATTGTTGGTTGCCAACCCACTGAAAGGCTTTTTTATCTGTGGTGGTTGTATTATGTATAATCATGAATGTAATATATTAAAATGTTTCAAATATAATAGTACTAAATTGTATTATGTACAATTGCTCATTAACTGTAACAGTTGCTTTGTGGTGTATGTAATTATTTCTAATTGCGTCAAGATTTATATTAGAAGCTCTAAGAGACAAATGGAATTGAGAGTACATGAACAACGCAGTGCTATATTGAATAAATATGACCTCCACTGGCCTTATATATAAAGGAATGCCATCCTAATGATGGGATTCAAGTTCCATGGAATTCAGAACACTTTCAAAGATTCTAGGGGAGGTGACACAGAACTTAAACTTCAGCAGAAGGAGGCTAAGTGGATTAGTTAATTAAGAGCAACTGAGCTGGGTTTAAATTTAGAGAACAAATTACATTCCTTTTTGTAAGAATTGGAGTATCAATAGGATTGGTTCATGATTCTGTCTTGTAGAGACGTTAGTTATGCTTTTATTGTCTTTACTTTGTTTAGGTACTTTGCTCAGTAATACTATAGGTTGCTGTTGATTGATTGGGTTTAATTCTAGATTGTGATGTTGGTGATAGATAATGATAATTCATCAAATATATTCTGTGTATGAGTGTATATTGGTTACCTGTTAAAGCAAATGTTGAATGAAATGAAGGGACTGATGAATATTTATTAGAGTATGCCCAAGGATGTGGTTGATGTTTGATGTTAATGAGAATAGTAGTAAACTGTGCATACTGTTGAGACACAAACTGATATACAGGACCCGATATGCTATATTGTACAATCTACAGCAGATGTGGTAAATGATACAGGCAATGTGTGGTTTGGTGAACGTATTGATTTAATTTCTTTGGGAATGGGAGAGCTTTTTAATGGAATGAGTGGGACTGAAAGTTTGATTTAAATTGAGCAGGAGAACTATGGGTGAAGGCACAAATCGTGTTGATTAAGGACACTCCCTTCATGTAAAACATAGGGAGTTTTATTGGATGATTGCATTCCCTACTTGCAAGACAGCATTGACCAGTACTAATGGCCATGGACATTTAACTGATCTCATTGGAAACAGTGCATGCCACTAATTCAAATGAGAAAAAAAGTAAACAATCTGGAATATCACAAGAGTGTATGGTTTGGTGGACATATTGATTGCATTTTTGGGAATGTGAGTGCTTTTAATGTGATGAGTGGGACTGAAAGTTCAAATAAAATTGATCAGGAGAACTACGAGTGAAGGCAAGAATAGTGTTGATTAAAGGGACTCCTTCAGTATAAAACATAGGGAGTTTTATTGGATGACTGTAAACCATACTAGCAAGAGAGCATTGAACCTTATAATGGCCATGGACACTTACCAGATCAGATTGGAAACAGTACATACTATGAATGCAAATGAGAACAATAGCAAATGATGTGAAACATCATATGACTGCAGTTTATGTGGTAAATAATATAGAGAATATCTGATTAGGCCAATTTAGTTACTGTTGAGTGGAAGTTGGAGTGAGTAGATTGTGATGGTGGGTTTTGTAATGTTAATATGAATAAAGTTGGAGTATTACGGATGAAGGTACAAACTTTGTTGCTAAAGATATTCTACTGGTGAAAATATAGTGAGTTCTGATTGGTTGAAGTTTAGCCATATTTCAGAGGGAGCACTGTAACCCAATAATGGCTACAAGCATTTATCAGATCCGAATGGGAACAGTGTATGCTATGAACGCCTCCCTAGTGAAAGTATAGGTAGTTTTGACTGGTCAACAGTAAACCATACTAGACAGACTTTGGAGCTTAAAGACACTCTATTTGTACAAATATATACTGAGTTTTAATTTGATGTCGTCTAGCCGTATTTGAGAGGAAGCACTGTGTAACAATAATGGCTACAAACATTTACCGGACTTGAGTGCGAACAGTATATGTTACAAATGCCTCCGTAGTGAAAGTATAGGTAGTTCTGACCGGTCTGCGGTAAATTATGCTAGAGAGAGTTTGTTACATCCTGCTACTGGTTGTGGGCTTACCAGACCAGATTGGAAAAAAATGCATGCCATGTATTTACTAAGAATGTGTCCAGGATGAGAATATGAGGAACAATGATTGGTCAGTTTAAGCTTTGTGTAACTATTAGCTTTTTTCTATGGGTTGCAGTTTGTGCCTGACCAGATTGGGAACCTCATAAACAATATTCACAGTTCCCTTGGCTAGAAACACTTGCTTAGTGAAAAGATGGGAAAAGGGGATTGGATGTTTTCAAGACTTCGATGGGATCGGTGTTTTGGAGCATAGGACGATGAAGATTGGTTAAATTTGGGTATAAATGAGCATATGGCAGATAGTACTGGCTGTGCTTGATCTTCTCATTAGGTACCGGCCAGCTGATACAGGTCAGTTTGGTTAATGAAGGGAAGGAGGAAGCCAAGTTATTTCAATGGGGAATTTGAAGTCATTATATTTGATACAATTGTTTTAGTATTTAGATCCTAACTGGGCAAGCTATTATTATTCTTACATATTGCATTGGGGAGAATCATACTAAGAGAAAGATTGTAAACAGTATAAATATACGGATACAATGAATAAGTAGAAAATTGTTCGAATAAATATATTGTTTTTAATTTTGCACTTTTCTCCAACTATAATGATTACTTATTCGAAAATTTAATCTTGTTGGGATAATATGTGAAACACCCTAGGATTGAAATACTGTAGTATGGACTTTTTCTTTATTCCTTTTTGAAAAGCGAATGGATTTGAATAAATATTGTTTTTTAATTTTACTATTACTTTACATTTTAAATTATATCAATTCATGATTATGGCACCACGTCTGAATTTTTTTTTTTTTAATTAAGTGATGCACAGAGGGGCCAGGTATATAGAGGACTGTTTATATATATATATATATATACACACACACACACATATATATTGGTGTATTTATAATTTGTGATATAGGGGATTATTTGTTTGTTTTTAATACTTAGTTGTGTAAGATTTTGAAGTTTGTTTTTACATTTAAAGCCCTGATGAAGTCCTTTTATGGACGAAACACATTGGCTGGGCTGCTGTATGTGACAAAGAAAAATTAATGAAATGATAATGTGATACTGCAACATGGCTCCTCATAGGATGTTTGGCTGATGGACTTTATGAACTGGATGAAAATATATTTTCCTTATATAAGTGGATCTTCTCTCTTTGTCTGGACTATCATTACCCACTGGGGAAGAATTTTTCTCTATGACCAAGCTTGTTTTTTTTGGTGTGTGTTTCATGCATCTTTTTAAATTCATGCTTAGAACCTATCGCTTCCAATACATGCCACTCACTATAATGCTAATTGGAAATTATTCCAAAGGTTTGAAAAGTTGTATAGTTTTTATCAGATATTTACATAGCACTGGCTGCATGATTTACATGCCAAACATGTAGATGGTTTTGCTCATGCTATCGCTCATAAGGCAGAGCCAGACTAATATGACGGCTATGACTTGGCTATTGTTGTTATCTTGCTGGGTTCCCCGACTCTAACAAAAATGTCTTTATTAATTTAAGGGGATGATAAAACAAAGTCTTACTGAAGATACTAATACAGGCATTACTGACTAGAGCCTAACCCTTTTACACAAAGCAGGAGTCAAGTCTGAAAATTGCTAGGAAAGGATGTTTATCCATACACATTTCAGTACGGATTATTCTGAACGAAAATATTGTTTGTTCTTATAGCAAAAGGACTCAGATTAGTTTGGTATCTATTGGGATGAACTAAAAGAATGGACATACCACATGGGGTATCAGAGTTTCAGGTTAAATGCAACCAATCGAGTGATAAAAACTCTATTGCACTCTGACGTTTCAAAATTCCATTGAATTTTAACAGTTTTATTGTGAGAAGCTGAGGGTAAACTAGTAGAGAATTAAAAAGGGCACATGTGACTGGCTAGGTGCAGATTATAAGTGAACAATGAAGTATGCAGTAATGGAATGGATGAAAAAAATATCAGTTATCAAAACACATACACTTGAACAAATACATTATTTTCAATGTTTTATCTCTTCCCTTTAATTGATATAGCTGTTTTTGAAGGGTTGTTAACCACATGCATGCAAAAGATATTTCAGTAAGTACTCCTGAAAAGAAAGAATAACCTCAGTGGTCCATTCTGCCCCTGTTATACCTCGCCAGAAGAAGATAACAAATAATAATTTGCCATATCATGAGCCCTCAAGTAATAGAACATATATTTCTGCCTAAAGTATGTTGTAGGAATAATGTTCTACGTATCCAGTAAGCTAGCACTGAGGTTGATTAAGGCATAACATTACTTTTATGAACACCCATTGAAACTGTCACTGCATGTTTGAAAGAAAACTAATTGATTTGTAGATATGAGTAAAGTATGTTTTGCTCTTTTAAAAAATTTGACACTCTCAAGTGACTGTCACATAATCAATGGCAAGATGATCTATGGAGATTCCTTCGCCAGCTTGCTGTAGAGAGGGAAGTAAGTTGCACCTACCTCAGTTTCACACATGAACTAATATGAGTCTATCAAAATACAGCCACAAATACATATTGCTACCTGAGATTCAGAATTATAGCTCATTGGATAAAAACAAGAATAATGGGAAGTTTGATATATTCTTTTTGGGGAGCAAGGAAGGAGACCAAAGTTAAAACTGAGAAATATGAAATTATCACGTGAAAACTACAGCAAAAATCTAAAAGTATAAAAATATGTGAGCCAATAGTGGCAGATTCAAAAACAATAACCCTGAAATCGCCAGTACTATAGTCAAAAACTGGGCAAATCTGCTTTGGCACTAGTGGCACTTTCTTGCACACTTCCAATTAAATACCGTCATTTGGTAGCACCCTTGGTGCACCATTTTTCAAAGTGACTATGGTACAAGAGTATTTCCCTATAAGGGCAAGTGTTTTTTTTCCCTTGCATGCGTTCCTAACACACAGTGTGCCTCTATTGCTTTTGGAATAATTAATTAATTGATTAGATTAATCAATTCATTATTTTTATTGTGTTGTTGCTTTGCACAAATATTGATTTTCATAATGTAGATGATCCATTCTGTATTTAAAATAGTTCACTATTAAAATGTTTATCCAAACACATAGGCGGTCATTATGAACATGGCAGTAAAGCCCGTTCCCCGCCGTGGCAATGTTGAACAGAATCCAGGCATTGGCGATGAACAGAAACCCGCCATATAAAGATGCAAAAATCTGAATCCGCCAAACTTTTCACAGCCACCAGTCACCGCCAGGACCTTGTTGGTGGAAATGCAGGACATCCCACCAAGCTACTGCCGAGCACACAAACTCCCCACCCTCCAAATAATGATGCACAAATCACCGGGCGTCAGTGGTAGTCGAATGATCATTGGCGGTACAGACCGCCACAGCCAGTAATGGATCCCAAGAATTGTACACATTGGCACGTTTAAAACCCACACACCTGACACACATCCACAACACTAAAAAACACTCACAGACACACCCCACAATCCTTTGCATCACCAATAGGACAACTGAGATAGAGAACACCACAAGCAGACACTGAACTCCACAATACACAAATCACACACCCAACCACACAAGAGCACCCTCGCCTAGATCCACAAAACACACCACTCACAACACACACCATGGCACCCCCCAAACACCCACGCTTCACAGAAAGGGAGCTAAGGACCCTGGTGGAGGAGATACTGAAGGTCGAGCCACAATTATTCGGGGCACAGGTCCAGCACACACCCATCACCAGGAAGATAGAGTTATGGCAGACAATAGTGAACAAGGTCAACGAAGTGGGACACCATCCAGACACAAGGGACGACATCCGCAAGAGATGGAACGAACTGCACGGAAAGGTGAGGTCCATGGCATCGAGGAACACCATTGCAGTACAGAAGACTGGGGGGGACCTCCATCAACAACACCGACTACACTGACTGGGAGGAAAAGGTACTGGTCATCCTGGACCCTGAGAGCCTCACTGGACTCTCTGGAGGAATGGACTTGGGTAAGATGTCTACAATTACCCCTTATCCACCACACCTGTAATGCATATACCACCCCACCCCTCCAACATCCACAAGGACCACTACCCCACCTAGGCCACAGTCACTATATCCAGTCACCCTGCATGCCCACAAATCCATCAACAGGCCCACATACCTCCCCCTGGGCACAGCCACCCACCCCTGCAAAGAATCACAAAGGCACTACACCACCCGCAATGCACCACCACATCCTAAACAAAATGCAATGGCAACCTCACAAAGGCACCCTGCATGGTCCAAAAGTGGAAAAACAGCCCAAAACAGCCCAGCCCTGTGCCCCCATCCGATTATGCAACTGTAACAGACATGTCCATTCCCCCCAATAGGCACCACCACCCATACCTCCCTGACGGACAGGACAAGGAGTGGCAGTGCCCCACATGGAGACAGAGGCACCACCCAGGACACTGGAAAGGGAACCCTGGATAGTGAGGAATGCCCTGGCCCCTCACACAGTACTGGACTGTCACCATCCAGCAGCCCCACCCGGGACACCACTGACACCCCTAATACCCAGCCACCAACATCAGGCCAGGGCAACCGGCCCGACACCTGTGTATCCAGGCCACAGACTGGTGGAACACAAGGACAGAGGCCACAGTCACCACCTTCCAACAGGCAGGAAGACGATGGCCCCAGTAAAAGTGGCACCGCCAGACCTGTGCAGGGGAAACAGGCACAGGGGTCTAGGACCAGTTGGAGGGCAGCAGTGGCCCAGGTGGGAGGCCACAGGATGGATGCTGCAGCCCAGGACATGATCTCTGAGGTCCTGGGAGCATACCACCATACCCAGGACAGATTGGCCCAGATTGTTGCCACCCTGGAGCAGAGTGAAAGGCTGCAGAGAGCCCAACACAAAGAGACCATGGGGCAGTGGAAACTGCACAATGCCACCATGGGTCTCAACCCAGCCTGAGACCCCCACAGACCAGGAAGCCCCTACTACAGGCCAAGATACAGACCGGCCAACAACAGCAGCAGCAGCAACTGGACTTGTGCCACCATCTCAGGACACACAGGAGACCTGCACCTCAACATGTACAGGCCAACACCAGGCACCCAAACGGTCCCTCAGGCCCAAATATGGCACTGGAACACCTGCCAAGACCAAGGCCCCCTCTAAGAAGTGACTCTGACAAGAACTGTCCTCCAATGTGCAACTGTACTACCGTCCACACCGTGCAATAACAATCCCAAAAACTTTAAATAACAGATGGACATATTACCACTGCCAACAATCGCTGAGACCATGTAGCCAATATGGACATCCACCAGTAGCCCACTCCCATTACTGTAAAGAGCACCATAGCATCCCTGACACCAAATAAAACACCTGTTCACCAATGTAAATGTCCCCTGTCATTATGTTGAATGAAACCTAATTGTGCATTCAATTGTCTCTGAAATAATTTATTCATACCTTAATAGCAGGAATGGCACCCCACGCATAACATGTGGTTGCGCCAACAGAATTGTCAAACAAGTTGTCCATAATGTCACATGTCCCATGCAAACCTGGTCACAATGACAATGTCTATAGACCCAACACCCCCATAGAGGATAAGGCATACTGACAGTATGCTGCACAGGCAGCAACAGCATCAAATAGTACCACTTAGTTACTGGAAGTACAGTTGGATCAGTTGGTTCTTGGAGTGTACATCTTCCCCCACCTCTTCATCACCATCACTCTCATCCCCTCTCTGAGGGAGCTGGTCTGGATATACAGCCCGTTCACCCTCCAAGACGGGAATAGATTTCCTCACAGCCATGTTGTGCAGCATGCAGCAGGCCACCCTATTCTACACACCTTTTCAGGCTCATAGGCCAGGGATCCCCCAGAGATATGGAGGTAACGGAATCTAGCCTTCAGGAGACATATTGTGCGCTCTATCACCCTCCTAGTACATCTATGGGCCTCATTGTAATTCCTCTCTGCATCTGTCCTAGGATTCCACACTGGTGTAAGGAGCCAACGCATGTTGGGGTAGCCAGAATCACCTGAAAAAGGGGGGCAAAACAGGACTGTCACTGACAAACCTCAGTTGCAGACAGCTGGATGTCTGCTATGTGCCAAAAAGTGTCAGAAACACTTACCTATGATCCATCCTCTGTCCCCTTGTAGTTGATCCATCATGTGTGGCACACTGCTGTTCCTCAGCACAAAGGAATCATGGACTGATCCAGGGAACATGGCATTCACATGTGAGATGTACTGGTCTGCAGTACACACCAATTGAATGTTCATGGAGTGAAAGTTCTCCCTGTTTTCATACACCTGTTCACTTACTCGTGGGGAGATGAGAGCTTTGTGGGTTCCATCGATGGCACCTATCACATGTGGAATGTTGGCACAGGCATAGAAGTCTGACTTGGTGGCAGAGAGGTCAGCACTTTGGGGAAACCTCACATATGTCTGCAGGTGTCGTACAAGTGCATTCAGGAATTTGGACAGTATAATGCTAAGCAGTGGCTGTGAAAAACCTGCATCCATGCCCACTGTCACTTGAAATGAGCCTGAGGCCAGGAAATGGAGTGCAGAGAGCACTTGCACTTCAGTAGGGATGGCATGCTGATTCTGATTAGCCGGTCTCAGTGCTGGATCCAGTAATGCACAAAGTTCATGAATAGTAGCAAGGTTGAGTCTGTAATTGATAATGATCTGACGCTCCACCATGGTCCCCAAATCAATGGGGCCCTCCCACGCCACATGGGTCTGTATGTAAGAGGAGTGGAGAATACATGTGAGGAAGACACATACATCTGCCCACAATGTTAAATATTCAGCACTGCTGGCATACTAGTCGACGACACATATGCATAGTAGGATGTAAAACTGGAGTGACATGTCCTCAATGATACATGAGGACTGTTGTGGTGAGTAAATTTGTATTTGTTAATGCCTATGGGGGTTGGAGACAATAGGGCCTGCATGGGCAAATGAGGAATTAATACCTGCGTAGTAATGGCCAAAGTGTCTTCTCCCTGTAATCCAGAAATATTGAAGTGGAAGTGATCTCATACCGCTAGCGGTTGTTGTAATGGCATAAGACGGTGTTCACCGCCGTGCGATCATTCATTGGTTAACATGGTTGCCAATGGGGATTTTTAGCATATCATGATCGCCGCCGGTGGTGACGGTGCAAACCGCTGCGGAGCGTATGCCATCTCTTCACCCAAACTTCACTTGACTCCGGATTACATGCATGCAGGTACTCCACTGAGTGTGCTGCTGTGTCCTGCCTCTGGTCCTGGAAATGGCACGAGAAGCAGGGGAAAGGGCCCCAGCCTTCACCAGTGAGGAACTGGACAAACTCATGGACGGGGTCCTGCCCCTGTACGTCAAGCTCTACGGTCGACCAGAGGTACAGGTGAGTAGGTGGATTAGGGGGCATGGATGTGTGTAATGTTGGTAGATGACTGTAGGCATGTGTGCACGTTTGACACTGTACAGTTATGGGATTCATGACATACTGCGTGTGTGAGGTCGTGTTATGCTGTTGTAAGTATCCGTCCCATAGGGGACGTATAGCCAGCAGTATCTAATGGGCATTGAATGACCTCTGTGTTACTTTTTCTGTGTGTCCCTTATAGGTCGGCGCCCATCAGAAGAGGGGACTTTGGCATGCCATCGCCAGGGAGGTGTGGACCCTGGGGGTCTACAACCGGCGGAGCACCCAGTGCAGGAAGTGGTGGGAGGACCTGCAGCGCTGAGCGAGGAAGACCTGCGAGGCCCAGCTGGGGAAGTCCTCCCAACGAGGAAGGGGTGCCCGTCGGGCACTGACCCCCCTAATGTGGCGCATTCTGGCAGTGGCGTATCCAGACCTGGATGGGGGCTTGAAGGCTGTACAGCAGACACAAGGGGGTGAGTACAGAAACCATTGTATGCCTCCTTGATGGATGTGTGAGCTGGCTGTGGTATGTATGCTATCTAGTGGCAGGGACTCTGACTGATGTCCTTTTACATAATGGCCCCATGGGAAGTTGGATTGTAAGGGTCAGGTCTGCAGTACTTCAGGTCCTTCAGTGATGTAGGGAAAGGCTGTAGAGCAGGGTTGTGGCCACTAGTTAGGGGCATAGCCATGGATATAGCAGTAGGTGCTGCATGGTGGAATATTTGCAGGGTGGGTGTATGTGTGAACAAGTTATGTACCTCCATTCAGCTATTTACAAGTGTCTCTCCTGTTTTGTCTCCCCATCCCTGTTCTCTTGTGTTGTCTGTGTACGTCAGCATCATCTGGCAAGGGAGCTGAGGCACCAGCGAATGGGGATGCAGGGGCCCACGGTTCCACGGAGGCAGAGTCGAGCGACACCAAGGGGACCAGTGAGTTGGAGGGTGAGGGTAGTACCACGGGGAGGCAACTACCACTGGAGGTAGTGACTCTGATACCGCCTCCGATGGGAGTTCCCTGGGGGTGGCGGACCCTAGTGGGCCAACCCATTCTGTGTCATCTTCTGCCACCCCCATACCATCACCACCCTCCCATTTGCTCCCCACAGAGTTGCCTGTGCCCACTCACCCAGAAGGGTGGGCGTCTCCTTCACCCCAGGCACCTCATCCCCTGCCCCAGTCAGCCCTGCTGCCCTCACGGAGGAGGCTATTGACCTCCTGTGGACCATCTCTGTAGGGCAGATAACCATTGTCAATGCCATCCAGGGGCTAGCATCAGAGGTGCAGCAGACCAATGCCTACCTGGGTGGCATTCACGGTGCTGTTTCTGGCCTACAGAGATCTTTTCAGTCTCTGGCCTCCTCTCTGATGGCAGCCAGGGTCCCTGGTCATTCCGCCCGCCCTCCAACCACCTCTACCCCTTCCAGGACCCCAATCCCTTCACCCGTCCCGAGCACACATTCTGACAGCAATGCACACACCTCAACACCCAAGAAGCACACTGCAAAACACAAGCACCACACTTCCCACCACAGGCATACACACAGCCAACATACAAAGGCACACACAACAACATCCACTTCCCCCAGTGTGTCCACCTCTTCCGCCTCCCTGTCTGTCACCTCTACATGCACACTCACAGGCATTGCACCTTCATTCACTGTTGCTGACCCCATTCTTGCAGTCACCACAAAATCAGACATCCATTCATGCACCCCAGGCACCACACCTGCACTCACCACAATGACTTTGGTTGACACATGCAGCACACTCACTAAAATTGCAGACACACAGACAACAAACATTTACACTGTCTTGTCCTACTGTGTCCACCTCCCCTCCTCCCAAGACACTGAAACGCTCCAAGACACCCACCAAACACACATCCACCACACCTCAGCATACTGTATAGTCACCTGCACCCACGTCACACACACCTACACCTGTCACGACCACTCCCTCTACCTCCACTCCCACACCTTCCTCAAGGTCCACAGCGATTGCCCCTAAAAAACTTTTCCTATCCCATGTTGACCTATTTGGACCCACTGGCTCACCCCGTCTCGTCCCTAAACGTACCCATCTCCTTGCCCTGTCCACTCCTCCCACATCACAGCCTGCCCCTGTCCGCCCTTCCCATTCCTGTGCTACCTCACCTGTGAGCAAGAGACCCCGTGCTGGCCCAAGAACATCTGCTGCACCCCAGTCCCAGGCCCCTCCACCAGCTTCTTAGACCAGACCCAAGCCCCCTCCACCTCCCAAACGTAAAGCCAAGCCCCCCCTCCCAGTCAAACGTCCCCACCACCCCTGTCCCTGTTCCCTGAGGTGTCTGGATGTCCAATTGTTGCCCCTATGAGGTGGAGTACCTTTGCACTTGTGGGAGTCAAGTTGGGGCCATTTGGGCCCATCGGACTTCGGAGTACGGACTGGCCATTGGCCTGTTGGACTTGTGTTGCTCATGGAACTTAATTAAAGTTTGTGTGGCTAGTGTTGGTTTTGGCACACTCAGGATCCGTGGTTCAATGTTTCTTTATGTGGGGGTGTTGTGCACATGTCTGTACTTTGGGCAGATTAATTTGCCTTGTGTCGGGTAAGTACCTCTTGCTGTGGGGTGTAGGGCTTGTGTTGTTGTGAGGGGTTGTGGGTGCGTTGCAAAGTGGGTGGGTATGTAACTGTGCCCTTTCTTCCCTTGTTTAGTAGGTTGCAGTACTTACCATCGTCGTCTTCGTCTGCGGTCTTGATCATGGCGGTATATGGCAAGGAGCAGGGCTGGCATGATTTGCAACTCTCTATCCATGCCAGCTTCGGTGTGTTGTGTGTGCCTATGGTGAGTGTTCCCTTTTATTTGGTTCGATTCCGCCTGGCTTTGCATGGCGGTGGTTCCCGTCCCGGAACTGACGGCGGTTTAGTGCATCATTATTTGATGGGCAGGTAGACCCTTTCCGTCGGCCGGTGGGGGGCCTCTGCCGTCTTTGTCGGCACTCTTCTGCTGGCGGTGAGTGGTTTTCAGGCTGCCTGTTTTTCAGGTGGTTCCATATTCAGATGTCCATAACACCTGACTGTTGGCGGTAGTTACCGCCAGCGGAGCGGTGTTTACCGCCATGTTCATAATGAGGGCTATAGTGTTTGAAGAAGTGCCAAAAACTGGACTTGTTCTTGCAAAGCTGTAGGATCAAGAAAGTATTTATTCTTGAAAGAATACGATGAATATCACATCATGGAAAACATAGGAACAACTAAAACAAATGTGTGTAGCACTGGTGTGGCTCTTCGACTACCGCTGTGCTGTGTGTCTCGCCATAAACAGTTCCACTGACAATAGCAGGCATATTGTACTTGCATCCTTAAATTCTTCAGAGTGATTTGCCTTTAGACTATTTTGAGAAATAAAGAAAACAATGCCAATTGTGACAAGTAGGAGTAACAGCAACAAAAGGTGTCAGAGAGAAGCAGGGAACAGGAAGTGATGGATTGAAAGAGGAATGTAGGCTTTATGCCTCCTACTTTTCAGAACCCTTTCTCATACTTGTGTGTTACCCCTTACTGCTCTTGTGTGGCTCCCAGCATTGCCGTAAGAGAGGACTGTTGTGCAATAAGTAAGACTATTAAAAGACACAAGAACGAAGGTATTTCTTTACAACCCCTATATCGCTGTCTCCACTGCCTTCCTGCACACCTATTTTTATGCTTGCCCCTTCTATGTGCATGACTACTGCTGCCATGTTTCTATTGCCATCCTGAAACCACTTACTTAATCTATTTAAGGATAACTGTGCATACCACTTGCAACCCTGCTTCATGTGCTGCACTTATTCATGTGCTGTCATGTGTCTGTGTATTTGTCACCTGACTCCTTGTGCCTATACCACACTTGGCTGAAAGCAGAGGTATGCAGATTACATCAGGGAGGTATTGGGATGCAAATAATATACTCATGTTCTCTGTACATCTCCATAGCCACTGACTCCCTTTCTCCACTTTCTCATTCAGCATTCTCTTCTATGTTAACCTTGCAAGCCTACCATCATGTTCCACATGCATCCTTCCATCCCTTGCCATACGTTTGTGCAAGACCTGAATGTCTGAATTTGAGATAAAGGTAGGATAGTGTATTTGAGAAATACGGTTTTGGAGGTCACAAGGCAATCAGAAGATACCGACTCAACTATGCTAGCTTGGTTCTTCTGATTCCCATGTCTTGGAGACCCTCAAATTATAGACAAAATACCCCTATAAGCACTTGACCCTCAGGGTAATGAGCCAAGGCGTTCCAAGGCTCACTCAGGAAAATGTGGGCTAGAAACTCAGAACACAGCAGCACATCAATTACAATCTATAGATCATAGTCCAGTCAGTGTTTCTTCTTTTAAAAATATCAAGGACTGAAATATATACACACACACACACAACTAAATGATATGTACAAAGTTACAAATAGTTACAAACTGGAAGATGAATAACACAGTTGAAACCCCTCCTAAAATTGTTTCACAAACTACCCGTGGTGCAAATCACACATCCTAAAATAAGGTTACAGACGACAACTATCCGAAATCTATACCAAATGCATTGTCCTGAAGTACCATGAACTGTTCATGTGCCAGCAGACCCTAACGCCTAAAACCACACAACACCTATATGTCCCTACCACAAAACATACACATATATGCAGGTATTAGAAGTCAGACTTGCTTGCTTTGCTAAGGGTTTTCACAGTCTCAAGATCAGTCTACAGTCTTTGACAATTTATGTTTCATGTTAAACCATAAGCCTATTGGCTTCAGAACAGTAATTATTACACGGGTCCTTTACTATCAAAAATCCGAATCCATTATTTGACAGCATTTCGGCATCAGCAACAAAACAGTACATTTCAAGATAATGAAATTATTTTTTTGCTTTTCATCAGGTTGCTATGCACCCCTCTGAACTCCCCTCGGAACTGCGAAGTCTGGGGCTTCCCCACTCCCAGGGCATCAGAAAAACGCAGCCCAGGAAATAACTCTTAAATAGCCCCAGATTCTCCTTGAGTCACTAAATCTTCCCCAGAGAGGCTTAGGGCAGCACTTTTCTTCCTTCTCTACGATGATATGGGGTAGTCTGTTGTGGGATCTAGCGTCATCTCTAGGAAGCCTCCAAAATGCTTCTCAATTTGTTATCCGTGCCTCTGCCCTTTCCGAGACAGCCAACCTAATATACATTTACTAGCCCATAGAAAATGTTTACCTTCGACACGACCATAGGTAAAGTGTAGCTTTTTGTTTTACTTTCACTCCTGGCTGCACTGTTTTTCAACAGGGGTGCACATGCCCTCCTGACAAACCTATACACATACTCACATGTACCTCGTTGTGGGTTTTATGAGTCATGTGGCACGAAAAGTCTGCAAAGAGTAGGTTTCCAGCTCGTGTTTGGATCATTTCCGCACATGTTCCTTGTGGAGTGTGAAAACACCCCAGGACAACAGCATCAGACTGAGAATCTTTCTTTTAAGGGGTGTTTACCTCGACTTATCACCCCGTTCATCTGTTTCAAGGGATGAATGTAGTGGCGAATGAAACCTGTCATTTTCATGTGATGCATAGCATAGGATGACTTGTATTTTAAAATGACATTGACATGACTTAAAAATAGATGTCTATTGCTACACATCGAATATTTCTTACAGTGGCACACGTTGTTCTGCAAAGTGGTTGTAAAAAAAAAAAAAAAAAAATCATATGAACGACAAATGTAATGCCATTTACTTTTACTGGGTCTACCATCAAAAACGAACGCAGCGAACATTTGTAAAAAACAACTTTTTACACGTAAGCATTGTCAGTCTGATGCTGCGTGAACAACAGTGCGTGGTTGGCAACATTTTGCGAACATACCCGCAGTTCACAATTGATAAATTAATTGGTTTGAGAAATGATTGTGTGTCGTGAACCCATCCTTTTTATGTTAATGCCTCTCTGTGGTTAACCAGGTTTGGTACGATTATGAGTGAACTGTGTAGGTGAACACGCAGCTTAGGCTTTTCAGATATGTTGATTTCGCGTCCAGGTCAACGTCTTTCAAAGCTACGGCTTAACAAAATGTTTGATGGACAATGCAAATTGAATCTCAGATGCAACCCAAGTCCGCCATTGACTAGAAAACACTTTAACTGCAGACAAGTCTGTGCCGTTCTTGGACGGGAAGTGCAAACCCGCATTAGTGTGCTCTTATGCACGAGCAGGTCCCCGAGCAGCATGCAGATGGGATCAATGAAGGATCAGTTATGCGCGCCCCCATAGACAGCTCTCCTGCTCCGATTTTTATCCATTCGGTAGCAGGATGAGCAACTCCTCATCTTAATCAAGGAAATGATGAGTTTCGCGCTGGTAACGGGAATGCACTTGCTAGTGGAATTTAAATTGTGCCATTAGAAAAGAAAGCAATCTCCATTTCTAAGACCATTTAAACCTAACTTTAAATGTCTATGAATTTTAGATTTCACAGAGCACCCGTTCTCCTCTGCAAGATTTCAAGCGTGACAGAATCAGGAAATTATGGTACATCTTTTTATGGAGCACACACTCCAAAAATCACACATCTAAAAATCCTATACATCAGCCGTAGAAACATCACATCCCAAGCAGGCCGTGTATGGCCAAAAACTGTGTGTACCTGATTTGGGAGGAATGGGGCCGGATATAAAATGCCAAACTATGAATCCAGTACCAAATGCGCATGAACATAAACATTTGTTATTGCTTCACCTGAGCGCAGCTAGCTGAGTATTGTTTGACAGACTCCCAAAATCGCGAGGCCACAGAACCCAGTATAATTGACCCTTAGCCATGTACTATGTACTTATGGCAAGGTGCATCTTTCAACACAGCTGCTTGAGGCTGAAGGCCGTGTGAAACTGGTTTCGGAAAGCATTTGGAGCAGCAACCTGCAGAACCAGTGCATCAATTTTGTCTCTCCAGCCCATCATGACAAAAAAAATAAAAAATAGTCACACAACTTCTATCTGGATCCTGTTGTACCCATACCTTCTGGAGCAACGTCATTCAAAAATCCAAAGGTCCAAGCACATTACCTGAACGATGAAGCGTGTGACCCTGGATGCGCTTTTAAGAATGCTCTTGCCTTTACATCAACTTGAGTACCAAGTCCATTCCCATACCATGCTCGAAGCAAACAAAGTAGAAAGCAACTGAATATCTCTCCCCGAACACGCATGAGTCACAAGAAGTCGCGCTCCCTCGAGGAGCAGCAGTACCTTTAAGGCTTCACCTGCAGTGGTCTTCCTTTCTACTGATTCTCAGACCTGGGAACCATCCACTACAGGAGCATCGTATTGGATTTGAAATGAACTCTAGATGCACTTGAATACGTTGTGGGGAGATGTAAGTATGGGGAGAGGTATACCGCCCAGTGGCTTGGCTTTTTGATGGGGTATTTACTTTCTCTTCTTGCTCTCTCTTAGCTCATAACGCTCTCTCTCATGACATCTCCTCCACAAAAACCATGATGCTTCCTTTTCTGCTAAAAAATGTATTAATATGCACTGCTTGATCCCTCTAACCCCGTCTCACCATGTATACTGTGACCTTATAAATGTTCCTTTGAGTAGGCTATGTTTTTCCTGCTGCTGGGTGTAGCTCGCCATGTCAGCTAGCAATGTGGTCTATAAATACAATAAATTAAATTTTCACAAGGAAAGCGTTAATTAGTTAATATTTTTTTTTAATATTTACATACACCTTTATTTTTTTTTCTTTTATCTGGTTTGGCTTTTGTTTTGTTGATTCCTGCATCACTCAGCACCTCCAATACATTACACATAACGTATGTTAGTAAAAGGTGAGCATCATGAAGCATATGCTACAAAAAAGTGAGCATAAATGAAATCCTTGGCTTGCTTCTGTGAGGTTTTGTTAGAGGGTCACAGTAAAAACTCTAATCACTTTGCCACCCGTACTATGTTAAGCAAGTTCATACAGCCCTGTTGCGGAATTAGAAGAACATTTAAGAGGAATCAGAGCTCACTGTCGCATGACAAGAGCTCCTTCGCCATCAGTATGAGATAGGGCAGGTGAAAGAGCCCCTTTTCCTTCAGGGAGATGAGCCGGCAATCTGTCTTCGGTTGGCAAATACGTAGAATGCAATTTATGCAGCAGCAATTCACGAGGAAAACAAATGCTCCATTCTGCAAGAGTAGGTATTGTTCTTTTTCCACAAAATAATTCACATTTACCATGTGTTAAGGTTTTGTGCATATATTCATTTCACAAAACTCTTAGATTCCATGTAGTCTGTTTGAAAACATTAGTGAAAATTGTAATCTTTTTGTGCCTTTAAAATTCTCAAAACCACTTAAACTTAAATTTGGTTGCAGCTGAGATTACTTTTAGGCCGACTACATAGAATATACACTTTACCTTTGAAATTAAACTAGGTGATTCCGAGTTCCAGTGCTATCTCTTTTTATGTAGCTTCAGAAATACAGAAACAATTTCAAAGTGCCACAATATGCAAAGAAGAACAACTTCAGATATTAGCCACATGGGGATGCTTCACCCTTTGAATCTGCTGGAGATGATCATGAAAATATTGCCTCATCTTCGCCTAAATGAATAAAGGTTTCGCCCAAATACTAGCACACACAGCATGTCATTGCTGTCTATCTGCAGGACTCACATTTGAGCAGTGAGGAATTCAAAATATCTCCGCTCACACATCATATACTTATGACTTTTTTCACCTTTCATTTGAGAGACTGAAATGCCATTCAATAGGGTCAAACATTGGGAAGATGGAATTTAGGAAAAATTTATTTGAATGTGCTCCAGTCCAACCAAATACGGATGTTCTCATAAAGAATCCTGAAAATTCACTTAATAGCATAACATGTTCACCTATTTTCGACATCATTTCATTAGAAAAGTTTCAATACAGAGGAACACGGATTTAATCACGAACTCGCTGTTTTAGAACGAAGTCCACAAGGTGAGATAATTACCTTCATAACAATTTGAATTGACTATTTCTCACTAGTGCTACAGTCAGTCTCCCTTTCCAATACACCAAGGGCCACCACTGCAGAAGTGGACACATTCAAATAAAATACCACTCTTACTATGTGACTGTTCTGAGCACCAACGTCACAGGTGCCATTTCCTTCCCTGGGACAGATGAACCCAAGAGCCAATTCTATTTTGTGTAAGGTCATTTTTTGTGTACTTTATCATTTTGGTTTCACGTCCTGACATGAAACACATGAACAAGCATTTATTTGACACCCAAAACACTGAGAGAGCTTAAACGGGCAGAGATAGTGACTGTTTTTCCCTTCATTTTCACAGAGACCAAAGCACAAGAAACCTAATATAGAGTGGTCCACTTAATGACGTTTTCCACAAAGAGAATAAAGTCAGGATAAAACGTTTCCTGTAGTTTCTATAAGGAGGCACTTTCTCACAAAATATATCAGGGAGTTTGAACTAAGTCAAACAGAGGAGTGGGCATCATCAATGGAAAGATACTGCAATAGCTTTTACTCAGAAGAATATCTTTAATTTCTATCAATGTAACTTGACCCACCGACCGAGAGATGCTATTTCTTCTTTAGATTCTTACATATGTCAATACCATATTGTGAGATTGCTCTTTTAGATTAGACCTTAATTTAACATTGTTTAGATTGGTTAGCTGATGCCTGTACCTGGCCAGTTTCTGGTCCCTTTCCATTTCAACTCAATCTCAGTTCCTTGCCTCACTCAGACTTTCATGCAGACACAGTGTCCCCTTTAGTTAACAATTACTACCAGTAGTAAATTACAGCATGAATAACAATACTGTGTGCTACAAAAAATAAATGTCAGCACTCTCGGGAAGAGTATACATTCATTTTTATATATACTCAAACACAGACATGTTTCGGCAAGTGCCTTTCTCAATGTAAGCATTGCGTGACAAAGAAGAGTGACTAAATGCTCTGCAGCCATTGGTCAAATCATGAATTACACAAAAGAAGAAGGAATTGTTAGATTGCATGCTCAAATCCTATGTCACAACAGTCACCATATGAAAATAACAAAATTTGTTGTATAATCCAATATTCATTTGTATACGGAATTAAAATGTCATAATACTTCTCACATCACTGCAGGGACATTCAATGCATTAACTACACCAATTTCATAGCAGAAACCATATTCTAATTTATCTCATATGGATCTCATGTCGAAATTTGAGCCTTGAATAGGCAGAATATGCACATTACGCTACCCGAATAAAGTCACATATGGAGACATAACAAACACCTGAGAGTAATTATATATCTGAAATTACTTGCATCCATCATTGAATTACTCAAATGCTTACTTTCTTATCCTCTTTCTGCATCCCATTATTATTACACATTATGTTTCAATATATTATTGTAGTTTAACCCCAATGTATCACAAGTTCTTCCTCGCTATTCAGGCCTGAGGGTACTTTTGTTTGTAAATCTGAAATATAGCGGGATTCCAAATGTCTCAGTTTCTGCACTCTGTCACCTCCTCTTTCACCCTAAGGTACAGAAGAAAGTCAGCAAATTCTTGTTACTATCATGAAAGGTTTCAAAGTGCCTCTCTACTGGATAGGTGGAATCATGATTTGAAATTGCTCGTGTGCTCTAAGACACTTTTTTGTAGGGTGGATGGCACTCCCAATGTAGTTCAGTCCACAAGGACAATGAGACAGCAAATGGAGAAAAGTATTACAATTCATAAGCTTCATAATTCTTTTGGCCTTTCACACCCAGGAAACTCGTATGTCAATAAGTTTTTACTGTTTTAGCATGCCTTACATTTAATGCACAGGTAAAAAACAGTTATTTATTTTAAAGTAGTGGCCTTTCTTTGCGGAGAGATATGACTTTGTAGTAAGTGACCTTTGACTGATCTCCCTTTTCTGTTAGTTATCCAGGGACGCTGAATTGTCGTGAACTGAGTTTGATCTCACACCATGTGACAACTGTAGTCCTAATCCATTTCCGGCCAGTCAGTAGCACCTCACCTATGGCCAAGAGAGGGGTGATTTTTGGCAACCAGAGACACAACATTGTAACCTCTAAGGGAAATCGTGGTGGATCAGATCTCATTCTTTTCTCTCAGTTACATTGGTCTTACACATGTAAAGACCAACAGAAGCAGGGAATGGTTCAATAAGATTTATTGAATCAACTGTGTCCTGGATAAAATAATCTGAACTGCAATTATTAGGATGATAAAACATACTTGAAGCAGAATGGTGACAAGAAAAGTGAAACACAAGAAAAATCCTACCATATTGTCACTATACAAGATATGTGATTCCTACTTACACACCTAATGTTCTATATTAGAGCACAGCGGGATAAGCCCTAATCCACCCTTCTGGACCCCCTGGGAAGACATCATCCCCCATACCTAAGTATGACAATAGTGACGGAGGATGTCATCTATTGAGACACCATCCCCATATAGGCCAAGGAACTGGTAGTCTTAGCGAGCAGCTGTAGCGAAGTTAGAGACCATGCAGTAGAAGTCATCTGCATGGAACCTTCCTCTAACATGCAGCGGATAGAGGTTTTCATTATAAAACAAGTAGTGTTCAGAGAAAAGTGTACCCACGTAAAAATACCTATGCTTCTGTGAAATGTTAGAGAAGCGGTGTACCACTTGTGCCGGCAATCCTATCTCGTCGCAGCCTTACAGAGAGCACAGAGTGAAAGAGTGCCTGCTAAGAATTGTAAATGCTTTCCTAAGCGAAAGCACAGTAAGATAAAGAAAAATAAAAAATCATCACAAATGTGACAGTTTCTAAGAGAATAAAAAATTAAATAAAATTAAATGTTACTAGGCTAAAGGACTCGGACACAGACATAGTTGCTAAAATGACGTGCCCACAAACATCACTGAAATGGTTTCATGACACAGGTGCCAGTGTCAGAGCCTGACCACACTCTGTAGTTATCTTTATACCAAAAATATGCTGCACTCCAGGAGGTAGGCTTCTTGAACTGATGCTTTTCATAACTGCTCCATAACTCCACACCACCGCTTTTCGACTCAAAAGAGTCTTGGTCACGGCATGCAAGTTTTACTTCGCTTTCTCTTTATATACATCAATCACACTAACCCATTATGAGGTATTGTGGGATGTGTAGTTTTTTTCTCTAAAAAGACAGACATTCATTAAAAAAACAATTTGAAACATATTGTTTCAGTGACTGCTTTTTCACAGTGGTACTTCATATTGAGATTCAATTATTTATATTACTACAATAACTTTTATACAATCTAATTATAACATCTTCACATATACACACTGCCACATACTATTGCTTTGATACTCAGATCACAATGTTTTTGAAGGCACTTAGTTGCCAAAATTGTCAAAACTATTTTATGAGCACTGTAATTATTCTTGCATGGCTAACACATTTCATAAATTTCATATATGTTCAACTATTTTTTCTTTTGTGCAATCTCATATTTTGTGTGTTCCCAAAGCAGCTTATCCCATTCATTACATAACTTTAAATGCCATCTAGTGTTTTTCTTTGCACAGTGCCCAAGGAAGAATTTGTTAAATATTTTTGCATTGCATGTAAGCTGGACACAAATCATAACTGCAAGGTTCTCCCTGGTATAACATCATATCCAGTTTGCCTTTTGTAATGTCACTTGTTGGCCATAAATTATCAACACATGCTCTTGTTGGTAACCGTGAATCTTTTAAGGTTTGTTTTTAACCATGTCTCCTAAACGTCAACTTCATATCCAGGAAATCCTGACTGTTATGCCCAAATTCTCTCATAAATGAACGTGTAATTCCTTGTCATTATTCAAGCCATATGGGGTTCTCGTATGGAACCTGATAACCAAGATTCTAGTCTCCAAAGTTTCTGTTCTGCATTTCTCCCTGTTTCACTCTTGTTGATGCAAGCTATGCCATAATATGGCATACTTTTCCAATCATGTTCAGGATGCTGTATTTATTGTTTTGCTATAGCATAGCTCACATCTTTGATGAGTTATAGTATCCTTTTTTAAATTGTATATTATGCTTCCAGCATACTTCTTACCACATACTCATTCCATGATATATTCCACATATTTGGTTGCATATGTGATTTTCTGTTTGATTTTGATATCCTTTCCAGTATAATCCTGAAAGTACTTCATATATTTTCCCAATTGTTCATGCTTTACATTTGTTTCATTTGACAAATTCATCATCTCTATTGCGCAGCCATGTTGATTTGACCAATTTGTCCTTTACTGAAGGGACCTTTTTGTATTCTATTGACGGAGTCGTATCAACTTTATCCTCAATATATAGGAACCCTGCTTATCAAATTCCAATATTTTACAAGGATCTTATGAATCAGAAAATGTTGTTTGCTGTACTCCGGAATGACTCCAAACTTTAACTCTTCGGTTCTCTCATTGATTTCTCTTTGTGTAAGTAATTGATTCCTATTTGCTTGTTTTGCATGTTTCATTCCTTGTTTGATATCCCTTTGTTTGTATCCTCTACGTAGGATCCTTTGTTTCGTATTGTTGAATTCTAATAGCATTTGTTCATCACAAGAACAGTTTCTTCTCAATTGTAAAAAATCACCATATGGTGTAATTTTGATGAGGTGTTGTGGGTGGAAACTTGTTGCATGCAAAATGCTGTTGGTAGCAGTGGGCTTTTGAAAAAGAGTGGTTTTCAACATCCCTTCCTTCAGATACACTTTTACTTCTAGTGAGTCAGCTTCTGTAGTGCTTATCTTTAATGTAAACTTCAAACCTTGTTGGTTCTCATTTATAATCGCAAAATATTCCATGAACTCATTTTCAGAACCCATCCAGATAAAAAATGGATTGTCAATAAATCTTAGCCACAGGACTAGATTTTCAACTTATCTGTTCTCGTCACTCCAAGCTACCTCTCTGCCTTACCAACCCATGGTGAGATTCGCATAGCTTGGAGAGAAGGAAATTCCCATGGCTGTCCCACATTTCTTCTTATACATTTGATGGTTAAAAATAAACACATTGTCATTCAGGCATATTTCACTCACTTGCAGTAGCATTCAAGAATGTTCAATTTGTTTATGTTTTTTTGTTGTGAAAAATACTTGACTGCATGCAAACTTATGTGATCAATAAATGTATATTGGGAGACTACCTCTATAGTTGCCATCAAATAACCTTCTTGCCAACTCATTCCTGCCAGGATTCTCAGAAAATCACCTGTGTCCTTTATAAATGAACTTAGTGTGGGAACCAAGAGAGCTAGGTAATGATCTACATATTTTGGCAGTTTTTCATACAGGGATCCACAGCTTGAGATTATGGGTCTTTCAGGTGGATTTTCAAGGCTCTTCTGTATCTTCGGCAAGAAAGATGTAGTGGGGATTACAGGTGTTTCAGATCTCAAAAATTGTAATTTGTTGTCATTGATAAGGCATTCACTGAACCATATATTCAAATTCTCATTTAATTCCATTGTTAAATCATTGATGGGATTCTCCTGCAGTTTGTTATAATTTGATGTATCATTCAATTGCCAATATGCTTCCTTCATGTAATCTTTCTTGTTCAAGATTACTATATTTCCACCTTTGTCCACTGTTTTAATTTCCACTATTTAATTTTCCTTTCTTCCTTAATCAAATTCTCTTTGTCATTCTGTTGTTTTATTTTTCCTAACTTCTCCAAATCCTGATTAACCAGACAAAAAAATGCATCAATCTTGTTCCTGGGGCTGAGTGCCGGACAAAACCGGACAAAACCTCGAATTAGGTTTTAATTTACTACTTTTTATGTACTCTAATGCAGGGGCTACTGGAGGTTTGCTCAGTGTGTACTCTGCGGGGGCTGCCGGTGATCGTAATGAATTGTTTGGGTTTATTCAGGAAACCTCTGATAAACAGTCCATATGCGCTCACGAGGAATCTTTAACCCTGCAGAGAAATACTAAGTGAATATCTAGGGTATTTTAAAGGAAGTGGCTATCAATATATAAATAGGAAAGTAAGTTGGTGCAAGAGCTGAACCGAGTGCCAGGCAACAGACTCCAGGCCCCAGAAGCCCCTGCATTAACTCAATTGGTTACTTTGCAATTTAGATATAGGGGTTCCTGAAGTAATCAAGGCTATTATGAGGTGTCCTGAATTGAAGGTGCAAGTCCCAGATGGCCCAGCCAATCTGTTAAGGACCAACGTACCTCTGTAGGCTCCCCTTCTGATTAATGTTCTCAAGGCTGCACTTTTCATGGGCCCCCAAAGGTATGGTCACATGCAATAATAGTACCTATTTTTTAAAAAGGAGCTGAGGACAACCCAAAGTGTTACCTGCCAATTTCCTTAATCAATTAGACAGCTAAGTTACTAGGCAGGGACCTATTGGACCATCTGCAAACCTGGGCGAATGACAACAATGTCCTTTCTGAACTCCAGTTCGAGTTGCGAGCTGCTTTGGGGACCATACAGCAATGCCTTAACCTGTATATGTTCATAGGCAAGCATTCACTGGCCAAGGGAGGCAAACTTTATGTGGTATACATGGACCTGAGCATGGCCTTGGATCCAGTTAGTAGGTCAAAACTCTGGGCAATAATGGCTGAGATGGGGATTGAACCCACTGTTATATAAATTCTGAGGGAGCTCCACGTGGATGTCACTGCAACCGTAAGATTTGGTCCAGCAGGGGAAACCGCAAAGTTTTAAACTCAAATGTGGTGTACTCCAAGGTTATGTGTTGATCTCTTTTCCTTTTTCTCTGTACGTAAATGGTATAGAGAAGCATCTTCTGAATATCATCATGGACTGTTCAATAGTAGGCAGGAGTAGCATTCCGGCTTTGGTCTACGGCTCTGATATGGTGCTGTTGGCAAGAAGTGCAAATGGGTTGCAACAACTATTAGACAAATTTAGCATTTGTGTGTCCAACTTAGATTCAGCTGTTAATCAGTCTAAAATGCATGCGCTTTTTGGCCATCGTGCCAGAACCTGCAGGACTTTTTTTGTCAACAGGTCTAAAATCAGCAGGGCGCCATAATATCCCTACAGGGAGTGTTATTTGATGATAGATTGAGACTGCATGTGTTGAAAGATGGCAGGGCAGCTGCTTTAGCCAGGAGCACTGAAGCAGTCTTAAATGTTGCTACCAGATTAAGCAGCAAACCTATCAAAGAGCCTGTGAAAATCTATACAGCTAAATGCCGCTCTGGTGCAACCTATGGCACTTGTGTCTGGGGCATTTGCGTTCAGCCAGGGTTGGAGAAAGTGGAGAATGGATTTATAAAACGATAGCTCGCTGTACCCAAATCTATTAGCAATCATGTATGCCATTTGGAAATTGGCCACGGGCACATAGGAGATTTTGTGAGATTGCAGCCCCTTCTTTTATGGCTAAGGATTGGGATGAAAGAGGAGACTACACTAAATAGTGCAGTCCTGGCTGATTGTTTGGCCCTGGAAAAGTGTCTTAAAATAGCTATACAAGACTTGTAACTTGTTGGCCTTGGATGAGTTGTTCCTGAATCCTACCACCTTCAGCCCCAGCTTTTGGAAACAGCTGGCAAAACTCTTCCTAGATAGATATGCAGAGGAAATTATGCCCAAAAAATCTGGCTTGTCGACAGTTGTAGCTCACTTCTAAATTAGAACTTGCCTTGGTATTGAGCCATATCTTTTATGGGCGAACAATCTACGGCGCAGGTACCTGTTGGTTAGATTATGTCTTAACATTGCCCATTTTCCAATGACGTACCCGATGCATAGTATTTTTTAATGCTACCCTCCCAGCCATCCAGTGATGGATTGTCTGCACAAATCACCATGCACTTTATTCTTTTTTTGTAAATTTTACTCTGCATTGAGGTCTTTATACATCCTACCATTTTTGAAGCAGGTTAAGGAAAGGCAGTGCAGGTCTGCCCTGGCATTTCTCAAAAGGCTACCCACAGTGAAATTATGCCACTTTGGGGCAACTTATATGCAGCAGGCTATACACCAGTGCTCTGTGTCATGATTAGTATAGAATCGGCTTTGATGGTAATCATCTTTGGACATCGACTGCTTAAGTTGTTGCTGTCAATTGTACTATATGTACTTTATGATGTACAATCTAACCCAGGCAGCTCCTAACAGGGCCTAACAATATAAATGTAATAGTATAGCTTTGCTTGTGGTCATGTTTTGTAATTAGTGTATAATATTGCTTTACTATGTACATTTATGTTTTTCTTCTTCCTTTTTATACTTATTCATTAAGAACCTTTTCATATTTGTATTACTTTTATGGTGTCTTTGTTGCTTATGTGCACTTGGATGATTATAATCAAAATCAAATAAAGTACTGATTGATTGACCAAAACAGTCATTAAAATACAATACAGTATTATCTAATTAAAAATATTAGAAATTACATCATCAAAGAGCCACCAGGGGCACATATAATACATGATAATACTATCAGACCCTTCTTCTTTGATCCGGTTCACACTTATTAAAAACCTTGCAACATTAAGACAAACATATTCATTATATAACAGCTGTAGAAAAATTAAAGCTGGTCTTGCCTGAGTAAATTGTTTTCCTCTTAAAAGAGGCAAAATAAACTGATGGTAGAAGCCATTATAAATGTTCACAGGACAGGTTAAAATGCATAGTATACTGGTCAAAACACAAGTCCAGTAAATTCAACCTAAATCGTGTGAACAAAAAATGGTGATGGGAATTATTGACAAAAGTGAGGTAGTGTTCGGCAAGGCTGCAAGTGGAAACAATAACATGAGCTCAAACGTAGGGCCTGACTAGCTCCATGCTTTCCCTTGTGGCCTGAGCTCTAGCACAAAAGTGTTTTTGACCCTCATCAGGTCTCCTCTCACAATCTTTTCAGAGAGATCATATAAGTCTGGATGACCCAATTACACACAAGTAAGCCTAATATAATTCACCCAAGAAATTAGTTTAACTCTATCCAGCTGCAAACAATGCCTCAACATTACCCTGTTTAACTCCCATGCAGGGCTGGTCCAAATTAGGATCCATCTTAACAGAGGGTGAATAGACAGCAGATCAGAGATATAGCCCACTCTTCATGCACCACAAAAGAAGTTGTAGATCAGGGCACAGCAAGAAGGCATCTCAAGAATTTATTCTCAACAACCTGGAGTCCATGCCATTATATAGCTCCAGATGTCACTACCATATGGGGCTAGGGCAATACACTTCAATTGCTGAATTTGGATAAGAGCCTTATGGGTTATACACCCAAGGGACTTCAAAAATCAAAGAGAGAAGTCATCGCCCTGGCCAGTGCATTCTTTCTGGGCTTTAAAGGAGCTGAACAAGAGCCCTCATCAGCAAATAGAAACCCAAGGTAAGGAAAAAACATCAACCCCTGAGAGCTCACCCCTGCTAAGGTCTAGGCTTTTCATCCCTTGCCGCTTCTGTCCATCACCATTGTGTGAGACTTACTAAGGTTGGTACATAAATCCAGCTTACTCTTAAAGCTGACAAAGGTATTTAACGTGATCTGGAGGCCAACTCCGGTCCTTGACAAAACAACCACGTCATCTGCATACAGGAGTAGTGGAATGCTAGGAGTGTCAGCTCGTGGGATGTAAACACAGGCAAATCGAGGTGTCTCCCCCAGATAATTTATATAGAGGGTAAATAACAATTGTGTCAAACTGCAACCATGTCTAACTCAATGGAAAACTTTAAAAGGTGCTGTGATGCTTTCATCATGGTTTTATCTTATGACTGCATCCAAATCCTTATGCAAGTCATAAAGGAAGTAAGTACACAATATCTTTATCTAGACCCACGATTAACAAAATGTACCATAATTTACATTTATTGACCTTATCAAAGGCTGACAAAAGATCCATAAATTCCAGATTTAAATTGCCCTTCTTGGCAATAGTATATTTGTCAATAAACAGCTGTGTATATAAGGCTTGGTCCAAAATACTTCTCCCTGCTCGAAAACCATATAGCAAATCATTCAGGGCATTCTTTTTGTCCAACCATTCAAACAACTTGGCAAGAAGAGCCCACTCCATAATTTTCACTACCAAATCAATTAGAGGTATGGGTCTGTAACAACACGAGTCATTTCTTGCACCCTTTTTGAAGACCGATACAATGATGGACCTAGTCCATGAATTGTTGAATAACCTCAGCCAACACAGCATTGAGCACTTTGGTCACTATTTTGGCCCATATTCTTGGGGCAGTTATAAAAGAAATGTGTCGGCACTCCATCCGGACCAGGAGCTTTGTTTGCGTATGTGCTCTTGATAGCCGCCTAAAGATTCCCTTCTTGGAAAACCAGATTTGATTTTCCCACCATTGCCATTTTGTTGGACCCTTGATCTTCAATGTAATTGAACCTGTTAATTCCTTGAAAATGCTCCACCCAAGCATCAGGAGAAATATGGCTTTCAGTCCTGCTGTTTGTGTCCTGTAAAATAAGGGTAATTTACTATCTCCCAAAATTGGACATGAGTTGATCCTGTGCCTCCGCACGTATAGACTTTTTCTGTGTTGCTACTATGGTCTTATAATTTTTTCTGCACGCTGCCACCTCCTATTGCATGAGTTTTTTTTTAAAGTAATGAGCAGATTCTGATGACTTTGGAGCACGAATGGTCAAACCATCTAACTACAGGGGCCACCGCTGTGCACTTCGCTAGATTGAGGGTCTATTGGGTAAATTTGCATATCCTAAGGAAGGCAAGCAGAATACCATTGAATGTAGAGGTAGCCTTCCCAAAGATATATGTATCCTGGCCACAAAACTATTATAAATTGGCCAAGAAATTCACTGGAACCACCTTAGCCTCCACCCTTTATCTACTGGCTTGAAGTCCCAACCATCCAGGCTCTTTTTCATATTCGGATCCATCCACTGACTATGGTCAAGAGCCAAACGCATATACAATATAGTCAATTATGAAGTGACAATCACGACCAACAAATGTAGGAATGTCAAAATCAGACATGATGTCACTTTTAATATAGTTAGGGAGCAACAAGGTATGGTCAGTCATAACATTCTCTACAAATTTACCCTGACCCATGTGTTCAAAATGGGAGTTACCTTCTGGAAGCCATATCTCACCCTTTAAACAGGGCTGGGAGCATAAGTAGATATTAAAATGCCCCAGTAAAATCACCCCAGGTGCTACATGTTGTTTATCCTTAAACCCACCCAGAAAATCTAACTCCCTGAGGTGTTTATTCAGGGAATCCTGAGAATAGGAATTAAAAAAATGTAAATAAAAGAATAAAAATAAAGTAATGCTAAAACACTGACTGAAGACTGAAATGTCAAGGTGATTGCCAGGAGAAATTGAGAGCCTGTCCAGACCTGGGCCATTTTACAGGGGATGTCCAGGGGAATAAGAGTGATTAAACCACTCTTGGCTCTACCACTGGCTAATGGAATAGCTGGTAAGATAAAGGAACAGAAGCCATCTAGATAAAAAGTCGAGCCAGTGTCCCAGGTCTCCTGGAGACCCATGATATGAAATTTCTTTAATAGGCCCAGCCACTTATCATTTGCCTGTTTGTTGGCTAGACTTGCCACCTTCCAGCTCAAAAAGTTAAAGTGGGTATCTGACAAAGGATTACCTGCAGGGTCACACTTTGGGGCAGATTTAAGAAAAGTGGTGCTGCATCCAATGCAGCACCACTTTTCTTGTGCTGGCTAACGCCCCGTTAAAGCCACAATGTGTGGGGCATAATTAACATACGGTACACCATGGCGGTCGTTAGGGAACTAACGTCAACATTTTTTATGCTAGTTTGCCGGTTTGCAGGATTAGCACCAAAAATGTTGACGCTAGTCCTGCAAAGCACAATGAGGCACATTGAAAACAATGGTGTACCTCCTTTTAATCCCTGCTCTGTGCTGGTGTTTAAAATGTTGCTAGAAATGGCGCAAAGGAATCTTTTAGATTCCATAGCAACTTTTTTGTGGGTCACCTAATGGGGAATGCCCCCTTGCATACATTATGCTAGCACAGGCATAATGTGGTACAAGGGGTTACAAAGTGGTGCAATGCATGCATTGCATCACTTTGTAAATATGGTGCAGTGTTTTTGCATTAATATATCCACATTAGCGACAAAAAATTATGCCAATGTGGCGATATATTGTGCTAGGCCATCTTAAATCAGGGCCTGTGTGGTGTGCATTCAACTCTGCCCTGCGTCAGAGATACAGTGTCAGTAGAGTTGAATAGTCAATCGATACATTTCAGCGAGCTAAGTGGGCTGAATCTGTTATTAAGCTGTATAAGTGCCCCCTTCATCTCTATATCCCACATGACATCTCTGAGAATCCACAAAGACCCTCTCTGGGACATTAAGGGGGCAAAAGTAGCCTACAGGTAAAATGTCAATACTGGAATTTGAAGAACAATTCTGTGAGGCCTGAGAAAGAGACTGCCTAGCCCATTATTTACTTAAGTCCAACCCATTCAGCTCTTCTGTGTTTGACCATATGGACCCAAATCCTCCGCTGGGTTACTACATCAATGTGAACCTTTATTCTTTAGGTCAAAAACAGACTACCTCACTTCCTCTCCTGGGGGGGCACCCCATCAGAATTGCCACCAACCAAGTAGATTCAGGTGGCAAGTGTGGTACATATCTTGGGGTCATTGACCTTTTGGAGGGGCATAAGTGTTGTGTAAGAATAGCTGCATTGTCACTTGGCAGTATAGGACCTTGGGCACTATGACCTATCTGTGATTGTGAGAGCGTGATCTCTCAAGATTAGAACAACTTGGTGGAGACATATTTTGGTGACTAACTGCCCCACCTTTGTGAATGCTCCCCAACTTGGAGTGGGGGCAGACATCACAATGTTTCCCTGTCACCTTGGTCAGGTGTGGTGCAGACAAGTTTGACTGCCCCTCCTGAAGAGTATGAAAGGAGCCAATAAGAGCTGAATCAGTGGGACTCTCAGAGTTAATCTTCACCAGTCTTGATTCAATCTAAGACACTTTCACAGTTAGGGACAATACTGCATCTTTCATTTTGCAAACAAAGTTAGTCAACAGGGGTTCCAAATTAGATAATAAACTATCTGACAAAATAGTTAGATGCTCCCTACTCAACTGGGGGAAAATTGTACTGGGAACCAATGCCTCTTCCAACATGTTTACTTTCCACCCATGCAGATCTTTTCTCATGCATGTGTCCCTTGTTTTCTTTTTCTTCGCTGGCTGCATGGAATCCGCTTGTGACAAACTGGGGTCATAATGAATATCTGCTACTATAACCCTCTTCCAATGTTGGACACTAAAGAGGGGAACCACTTGATCATGCCTATTTTCACCTACTCAGGCAGAATGGGGATTTTCATTGGGCAGGGGGCCAAGATGTAAATTGATTACTGCCCATTCTGGCGCCATTATGCTGGCGCCATGGGAGTATTCATTAGGTGAGGAATCCACAGGTAGTTGTATCCATCAGAAGAACGAGTTACTTACCTTCGGTAACGACTTTTCTGGTGGATACATTAGCTACCTGTGGATTCCTCACCTAATGAATACTCCCATGGCGCCAGCATTCGACTCTTTTTTGGTGGATGCAATTTGATCATATAAGGCACTGTTGGAAATGGGCTCTATAGGTGGCAGTGGTTTGCACCCTGTCCAAGTATGGACCCTTACTCTAGTCAGGGTAAGGGAGTCGCACATCTAAGATAAGCCATGCTCAACCCCTTGGTAGCATGGACCAAGCAGTTAGGCTTATCCCAGAGGCAATGTGTAAAGTAATTGTACACACAGTAAGTAACACAGTGAAAACACCACAAAAGTATTCCACACCAGTTTAGAAAAATAAGTAATATTTTCTGAGTAAAACAAAACCAAAACGATAAAAATCCAACATAAACAAGTAAAGATGTTACTTTTTAAAAGTGGAAATGAGTCTTAATCCATAGGAATCAATGATTGTATTTTTGTTTAGCAAAAAGTACATGGGATGTGTAAAAAAACAAAGACAATGCCGGCCACAGGGGTGGTGAGGCATTGAAAAGCAAAGCAATGCGTCGGTTTCTTACTACTCAGAAGTGGTAATGCTTCAATTCTTTCCTCACAGGAGAGGTGATGTGTTCGTTCCTTACTGGCAGGGGAGGTCAATGAGAAATTGATGCCCCGGGGATGATGCATGGAAAATTCAGATGCGCTATGTTGATGGTGCTGCGGATAAACATGCACTCTGTTGATTCTGCAGCCGCAAGACAGGCGCTGTGTTGATTCTTCAGCTGCAGGACAGGCGTTGCATTGATTTTTCTGCCACGGCGCATTGGTGCATGGATTTTATTCTTCAGATTATCTGTTTACACTACCAAGGGCCCAGGAACTGCAGTTGGCACCACTTGGCAAGTCAGGACTCTCAGCAGAACAGCCCAGGTACTCGCATATTAAGTTTTAGATGTTCCTGAGACTTCTAACAGGAGGCATGCCCTTGGAGAACCATGGAAAGCAAAATGTAGAAAGCAAAGTTCAGTTCTTTCACTCCGAGGACAGAAGCAGCAAACACAACAAAGCAACAGGCAGAGTGGCAGTCCCTCCTATGGCATCCAGCTCTTCTTCCTGGCAGAATGTTCTAACTGTGTGGGGTCGGAGGTCTAGTACTTATGCCCATTTCTGCCTTTGAAGTAGGCAAACTTCAAAGATAAGTCTTTGTAATGCACACTACCCTGCCTTTCCTGTCCTAGCCCCAGCTACACTCCAGGGGGCTGGATATTGCTTATTGTGAGGACAGGCACAGCCCTATTCAGGTGCAAGCGTCAGCTCCTCCCACCACTCTAGCCCAGAAAGACCCATCAGGATATGCAGGGCACACCTCAGCTCCCTTTCTGTGACTGTCTAGAGTGAATTCACAACCAGCCCAACTGTCGTCCTTACCCAGAAGTGTATTCCACAGCCAGACAGAGGTACAGAATGGTTTAGCAAGAAAAAGCCCACTTTCTAAAAGTGGCATTTTCAAACTTACAATTTAAAAACCAACTTCGTCAAAAGATGTATTTTTAAATTGTGAGTTCATAGACCCCAAACTCCACATCCCTGTCTGCTCCCAATAGAAAATTACACTTGAAAGATATTTCAAGTCAATCCCCATGTTACCTTATGGGAGAGATAGGCCTTGTAATAATGAAAACTGAATTTTGCAGCATTTCGCTATAAGGATTTTTAAAACACACAAGTATGTGTCCTACCTTTTAAATACACTGTGCCCTGTCCATGTGGCTGCCTTAGGCCTACCCTAGGGATGAAATACATTTAGAAAAAGGGAAAGTTTGGGTCTGGCAAGTGGGTGCACTTGCCAGGTCAAACTGGCAGTTCAAAACTGCACACACAGACACTACAATGGCAGGTCTGAGAAATGTTTACAGGGCTACTCCTGTAGGTGGCACAATCATTTGTTGCATGCCCATAGCAGCATTTAATGTACAGGCCCTGGGCACACATGGTGCATTATAGTAGGGAATTACTAACAAATCAAGTATGCCAATCATGGATAAACCAATCACCAATACCATTTAGACAGAAAGCACATGCACTTTAGTACTGGTCAGCAGTGGTAAAGTGCCCAGAGTCCTAAAGCCAACAAAAATAAAATTCAGCACAGGATCAAAAGCGGGAGGGCAGAAGCAAAAATCCCTGCAAAAGGGCCATTTCTAACAGGCACCCACTGCTGAAGTCAGGTAGGAGGGCTATCCTTCTGTCCCTAGAGGGCAGAGGAGCTTCCTTTTGTATATGCTACTACACAAAATGAAAGTTCAAGACCCAGTCCAAAAAAAATAATAATCACAAAACGGCTGAAAAGAAAGAACTCGCCCCAAGGATACCCCAAATACAATACAGTCACAAACTATACAGTCCATACAGCCAGTCAAGATTCCACTCCCGAAACTTTATAGGGGGCAAACAACAACTTAGACACAGTCAAAAACACAATTGACGGCTGAGTCCACAGGGGGCTGAGCTGAAGCTTCCTCTGGCAGACATCAGATAAACAGGCAACTGGGGAAGGCATGAATAGCACTCAGAGCCACATGAACTTTCTCCTTGGAAACTAAAAGGGCACACCCAAGCCTCACAGCGAGGAGAGATCCAGAGTTCAAAAGAAAAAGATTTACCTTAAAATGGTCCAGTATGAGAAATTACTTCAGTGAGTTACCAAATGCTTAAGCTGGGTGGGGATGGCCCTACCCTGGCTCATCCGGGTTCTGACGGGCTCGGAGCAGGCCTGCCCTTGGCCCGGACTTTGCCTAGGCATGTCCTGCACAGCAGGTTAATGAAGTGCGCTATTTAGTGCGGCAGCAAGCAGCAGGTGTGGGGAATCACAGAAGCTGCCTCCTTGGGCCCTGTGAATGAAGGCAGCGGAAGTTCAAATTGCACTCAAAAGCCTCCAAGCGCCCTGCGTAGTGGGTTAGTGAAGTGCGTTATATAGCACAGCACCCAGCAGCAGGTGTGGGGAATCCCGAGAGCTGCCTACTGGGGACCTGTGAATGATGGTAGCTGTAGTTTGAATTGCTGGAAAAGGCTCCAAGCATCCCGCACAGCCGGTTAGTGGAGTGCAGTATATAGCGCTGGCAGTCAGCAACAGGTGAGGGGAGACACAGGAGCCCCTTCCTGTGGTCGTGTGAATTATGGTAGCTGTAGTTCCAAGTGCTAAGCGTTTTATATACATATATTTATGTGTGTGTATATATATTTTTCACACCAAGTTGACAATTAAGTCAGGGATGCGGCACTCACAGGATTGAGTCAGACTTCTTTTATTACATAACAGGACCCCAAACAAACTGACACCAACGCGTTTCGACCTTCCCGGTCTTGATCACAGTGATTATCCAATCCAATACAAGCACTATTTATACTGTTCCTCTAAGCCATGCCCTTATGTGGCATTCTGGGATACGTAGTCTTTATAGTGTATACTATTTCTAAACACAACACCATACCCTTTTTGACTCCCCAATGTGTACTGCTACTACCAAAAAAACCTGAAAAATAATAACAATTGACCAACCTAGTGCACATAAAGGATAATAAAACAATAAACAACAAACATAACCACAGCTACTCTACTTATCATAAGAATTTGTTAGTATATTACACTATTTACAGTGTTTGTATTTCCAACTCCGCAATAACCATTACCGTTATTCAAATTTACAATTTATATTCTCTCATTTGACTGTGGGGGTCCACCTCCCAATTATTTTTAATTAAAGCAATTTAACTTATTTCAATTGATATGCTTCATTGTTTTTTTGTTGGTAGTGGGAGCTAGTCCATACTATTTAGCCAAGGTTAGAGATGGCAATATAGTTCCTCATCATTATTAATCCCATATGGCATCTTAGTCTTCAACCTAATGATATATCTTGACTCCAAATGACGTAATCTCTAGACCCTATCGCTACCAGCTCATGCTTTTGTATTGTTGCAACACTATAATATGTCATGGACAACCAATCAAATGCTGAGTGAGTTTTTAAGTGTTTAGTCATTGCATACGTAGTGTCCTCGTTTCGCAATGCCTTTATGTGTTCCAAAATGCGCTTTTTCAAAGGGCATATACTGCTGCCTACGTACCTAAGACCACATCGACATTCCAACACATATACCACAAAAGATGTTTCACATGTAATTCTGTCTCTAATCTCTATTTCTCTTCCTCTAAAATCTGTTGCAGCTTTTTTGTTGCATCCGATTTTACATGCTTTACATTTCCTGCAGCAGAAGAAGCCCTTACTGCTTTCTGATAGCCAGTTTGGAGATTTTGGTATCTCTAGATGACTTTTGACTAGCATGTCTTTTAAAGATGGTGCTTTCCGATATGTAATTGAGGGTGGATGCCCACTCTTTGTCCAATATCATTGTCTTTTTTAATCAAATGCCAGTATTTATTCAATATTTTCACAATTTGTTGGTTCTCTTTGCTATAATCTAAAATTAATCTAATCTCATTCTTTTCCAACATTGATTCATCTGGTACATTTCTGTTCTTCATCATTACCTGTGCTCAAGTCTTATTCCTTGCCTTCATTTCTCCCTGTTTGATACATTTCAGTGTATATCCCCTATTCAGGAATCTCTGTCTGGTCTCATCAAATTTAACATTCATATCTGGTTCATTTGAGCAGTTTCTTTTAACACAAATAAACTCTCCATAAGGAATGCTTCTGATTAATGATCTTGCGTGAAAGCTAGTTCCATGTAGGATACAGTTAGTTGCTGTGGGCTTCCTATGTAATGTGGTCTGTAATTCTCCATCTACAATGTACACTAATACATCTAGGAATTCAATAGAGCTCTTACTAATCTATGTGTAAAATGTAATCCAACATCATTATTGCTCAATATATCAAAGAATTCCTCAAATTCTTCTATGGTTCCCTGCCAGATTAGGAACAAATCATCTATATATTGTAGCCACATGATCACTTTATCCATGTATCTATCATTCTCGTGGCTCCAAGCTATGCATCTCTCCCACCACCCCATTGTGAGATTTGCATAGCTTGGAGAAAAGGACACTCCCATCGCTGTCCCACAAATCTGTTTGTAGATCTGATGGTTAAACAAAAAAATATTGTTATTGAGACATAATTCTATCATTTCCAGTAGCATCTCAGAATGTTTTAGGAAATGAATGCTCTTCTGCCACAGAAAGAATTTCACTGCATTAATCCCCACTTGATGTGAGATCGAAGTATACAATGAGACCACATCTATCGTTACCAACAAATAATCAGGCTGCCACAGTACCCCATTTACTGCTCTCAAGAAGTCTCCCGCATCTTGTATATATGAATTCAAATCTTTCACCATAGGGGCTAAATAATGATCTACATAGTTCGAAACACCTTCATATAATGAGCCACAGCTTGATATTATCGGCCTACCCGGAGGTTTCTCTAAGGTTTTGTGAATTTTTGGCAAGAAATATATCGTTGGCATAATTGGATTGTCATTCATCATGAATAATTTTTATTCACAGCTAATCAAGCCTTCTGCGTACCGCTTCTCCAGTCTTTCATTCAAATCCCATACTAAGTCATTGATTGGATTCTCCAATAATTTACAGTAATTCACATTCATATTTAATTGTCCATAGGCCTCCTCTAAATAATCATCCTTGTTACAAATTACGATGTTACCTCCTTTGTCCGCAGGTTTGATCATTATTGACTGATTATCCATCAGGCCCTTCAATGCTACTCGTTGATCTTTCGTCAAATTCTCTTTTTGTTGTTGTTGAGAGGACTGTAATTTTTCTAAATCGCTGATAACGAGATCATGGAATATATCTATTTTGTTACCTGGGGACAGGGATGGGCAGAACTTGGATTTGGGTTTAAACTTTGTTCTTACCTTCTGATCTATCTCAATGCCCAGTGTAGCCAATATTTGTACGTCAGTTAGATCCTCATCTCTCAAATTGTGAGTGAAATCATAGATTGTTTTTAGATAAGTACTTTGTTCAATAGTTAGATCTAAATTATTCATACTGGAGCCCTCCGATGTCACAGTTGGCCCCATTTTGGAGAAATATTTTGCCAATTTCAATTTTCTTACAAACTTGTATAGATCAATTCTTGTTTGAACAAAGTCGTAATGTTGCTCCGGACAAAAACTTAGTCCCTTCTGTAATATTGATGTTTCTACCTTATTCAGTTCACAATTTGATAGATTTACAATCAAGTTTTCTGGTTGCTCCACTGATGTCTTCGAGATCATGGTTCCTTCTGACTGCGTAACACGTAGTCTTTTCCTTTTTCCCCTCCTCGTCTTATATATATACAGAGAGAGAGAGAGATATCTATAGATATATAGATATATCTATATAAGCACAGTTTGCAACTAGGTATGATTATTTGCATTTCTTTTGCATTTTTTGCAAGAATAATTTCAGGCAGACTGTGCAGGAGTAGAGGTCATATACACCAAGTGGGTTATACGAGTGAAAGTTTTAACCTTTAGTCTTAGTCTCTGAAATGCATGTCAACTTCTTGCAGTGGGGTAAGATCCAAGTCTAATGCCAGAGAGGGTTTCCCAAAGGCAGATATATCATCACGCTTCCATTGAAGCCATTGGTGTTGGCACAAAAAGATCAGAGGAAGGGAAAGTCATATTTTATGGTCACTAAATGTCCTTTTTTTCAGTGGGATAGATTTGCCTCCTCTTTTCAGTTTTACTGTAAGACCAAGTAGTTATTTAGAAGTCAAAATCCACTAGTGCGGCAAGGTTGGAAGCTGTAGCTTTGCAGTCCTCCACAAGTCTGGTTCCCTTTGCAGCGAGATTCCACTGAACATGTTTTCAGTGTGACAAAATACTTTGAGTGGGACAATTGTGGACCTCTTGCCCACCTAGGGTGAGCCCTTCCTGGGCAAGTTTCAGCACCTTGCTCTGCTCATCCAGAAGGGGAAACATAACTAAGTCCCACATCTCTCAAACTGCTAAATTAGTTCCTGCAGCTCCAGCTCCTGGGAGCAGGCTTCTTAGTACCAGGTGTCTCTCCCGCAAGTCTCCTTCATGTGTCAGTCCTCTGCAGTCAGCTGGGCCTTCTTGGACTCTGGAGTTCTTTAACTTTTTGTTTCCCAGAAGCAGGCAAACAGGAGGCCAACCACTTAAACAGTAGATAGCTTTTCTAGTCCCTGGGTGCCAACAGGAGTCAGGAATCCTTGAGACTGTGAATTATTGAATGAGTCCTCCTCTTTGAGCAGGAGTCAAGAGTCTTGTACCAGCAGGGCTTGTTTCGGGTGGATCCATTTCAGGTCCAGAATGTTCTGAAGAGGTGATGCCTTAGGTGCCGGTTTCAGCCATCACACTAGCTGGTGATTATAGAAAATCCACTACCCAATCCTATTTTCTTGCAGCCCCCAACCCTTTTTGCAGCACTTACTATTTGTATACATATCCTTAAGCCCCTAGCAGGTTTTCATGATATATTAATTTACCATGCTATTGACATTCATATTTTGTGAATATTGTATCAATAGTAGTCTGTTAGTGCATTTGTGTATTACATGATAAAATAATTCACAATAGGAACTGTACATCGAAATATCTATTTTTCATGTTGATTATTAGGACATGAATTTTAGAATTCCACAATGAATGAATGCAGGGAAAGAAACAGACGAGAGTAGAAGAAAAGTACTTCAGAACACAAGTAATATAAGAATATAGTGAGGCAGTTTCATGGCTCTGCAACATTGCTCTTATCAAGAGGCCTTTAATAAGACATACAAAAAGTGATTTCTGAGGAACATTTTATCCTGGACCCAAAAACCTTACCCTTCTCATTGTAAAAAAGATGAAAGGAAATTAAAAGGGAGGTATGGGACTAGCTTTAAAATTATTCACTTTTAAACTTCTTAGGTATGCAAAAATATATAATTTTCTCTACTGCTACTTTTAATCTTAAAGTGGGCACTATGCGCCCTGAAGTCTATGTGAATGGAATGCAAACACTTAACAGAAGTAGCAATTCCCAGCCACTTGCTGGCCGATAAAAGTTCAACCACCATCAGTGAAATAAATCACAACTGCTTCCTACATCGCTCTGATATGAAAACGTGTAACTTATAATGTCACTGAATAGATCAAGAACCTAAAGAGCTCTTAGCCCTCCTTCAGATCATACAGGGAGTAATTTGTGAAGTGTCACCTGCTCGATTGAAATGCTGAGATGGGGAAGACGAAACCAAGCAACTGAGCCATATTGCAAAATATTAGCTGAATACGAGGGAACGGGGAATACATAAAAATAGCAAAAAAATAACATTTGAATGAAATTGACTGGTTTAAAAGACACACTTTTATTTCAAGTAGACAAACTTGAAATGCTCACATCTTTCGCTAATTGCGCTGGCTGCCAAAACGTGGTCATCTGAGCAATCAGTTTCCACCTGTGCTTTCCAGAATATGTTAGTTTCCCTATATTTTCTGACCCGGGAAGGCACAGGTCTTCTTAGAATGAGTATCAAGACCCATTTCTTTTTTTACTATACTGGTGTCCACAGCGCTGGTAGGACCAGGGTAGTTTCATGGTCACTTATCGTGATATGGCTACAACAAATTCTCTTGTCATGTGACTCCTACCGTTTACCTGTTTATCTTTGAGGTTCATATAAAGCACAAACTGATCCAAAGTGAGTAATGAGTGACTTAAATAGATATCATGGACAAATTGAGCAGCCATGCACGGATAATTTCTGAAACGCACAATAAGGCTCCATGTGTTTTTGCACAAGCTGCTAATGTTTTTCTCTGAAGTTGTATTTCATAATTCTGTTTACTCTACCAGTAAGATTTTCCCAAGCGAGGACCCCTCTTTCTCTTTTAAAAGGTTGCAGATTTCAGAGGTGTGTAAACTGAAACTTTGGCATCTGGAAGGAACCCCTCTAATCACCTTGTCTGTGTGAGGTGTATTAATACTGATCATATAGGATTTCTGATGCAGTTATGTTCCTAAACAACTGATAATGTGGCAGACTTGTGCTTGCAAATGCATAAACAATCCCTAACAAGTGTGCATGATGTTCCTGTCACATGTAAGTGGGAAAGAACCATGATAACAATACCTACATGTATCACTGAGAGTGACGCGGATAATGAAGCCTTCTCAGAATAGTACTGATAATGAAAATCAAAACATTTCTTATAAAATGTAAGCAATAACAGCAAGGTAAAAGAAACAATAAAATAAATGGAATAAAACTCAACATAAAAAGAGGGTAAAGGGTCACTAGGTGATGGGGGCAACTGGTACTCACACCTGCACAAAGGTATTTGTAACCCTGTTAACGCTAGTGTCCATTAAGAATTGAGATCTATTTCAGCTTCTTGCAATTCTTCTCGGGTACTTATCAAGCAAATTTACAAATGGGATATTAACATGTCAAAACCGACACCAACACGATTTTTCTTTCTACTATGCATTTTAACAGGTCTTAATCAAGTCTTAATAAGACACAAAGCACACCTGATACGGTTAGTTGATTAGGGTAGTTTGTGCACCTGCAATAAACACTTTGGTCTAAATTACCACTTCACTAGTACTTTATAAGAATCTAGGAAAGACTTTATCCCTTTTAATAATCAACTCTTCACTCAACTGGCGCTGAATCATTGTGTTCCCTTTAGGAAAAGGACACTTTGGGGGTCATTCCGACCCCGGCGGGTGGCGGGCGCCGCCCGCCGGGTGGAGACCGCCAAAAGACCGTACCGCAGTCAAATGACCGCGGCGGTCATTTTGACTTTCCCGCTGGGCGGGCGGGCGACCGCCAAAAGGCCGCCCGCCCGCCCAGCGGGAAAGCCCCAGCAACGATGAAGCCTGCTCCGAATGGAGCCGGCGGAGTTGCTGGTGTGCGACGGGTGCAGTGGCACCCGTTGCGATTTTCAGTGTCTGCTAGGCAGACACTGAAAATCATTATGGGGCCCTGTTAGGGGGCCCCTGCACTGCCCATGCCTGTGGCATGGGCAGTGCAGGGGCCCCCAGGGGCCCCACGACACCCGTTCCCGCCATCCTGTTCCTGGCGGTTTTTACCGCCAGGACCAGGATGGCGGGAAGGGGGTCGGAATCCCCATGGCGGTGCTGCGAGCAGCGCCGCCATGGAGGATTCTATGGGGCAGGGGTAAACCGGCGGGAAACCGCCGGTTGCCCTTTTCTGACCGCGGCTTTACCGCCGCAGTCAGAATTGCCCCTGAAGCACCGCCAGCCTGTTGACGGTGCTTCCTCCGTCCCCGGCCCTGGCGGTCCATGACCGCCAGGGTCGGAATGACCCCCTTTATCTGGTAATCCAAGCGCGTGGTCCTCACACCTGCTTGATAACAGCCAAAGGTAGTTCACTTATATTGTTGACACTGCATCACCACCTTAATCGATTATCAGATCTGAACCACAAATTCTACCTCTGGAAATGACAACTGCTGCTCATTAACTGATGCACGTTGACCATTAAAATGATACTGATGCTTGGGGCTAAATATATCACTTTAAGAATTATGTAAAAAACATAATTTTGTCCGATATTACTATACTTGATTTTCTTTTCTTCACTGCAGAGCACTGGTGCCCAACAGGCTTGGTTCATTCTATATTCAACTTCAAATATATAAATAGTGAGCACAGGCAAAGCCAATATGTTATGTTTGCATTTCCAATTGTAATCCAGACCTCTAAGAAAAAACTGCTAATCCAAAGGACACAAAAAAGTGATGGACTGAATGCTTGAATTAATCTCAGTCACAGGTAGTCAGTCAGAGCCACATCCCAAGTCCCCTGTTATTTTGAACACCATACCACCTCAGTTTGAACTCTGCAAATTAGTCTTGACCCGGCTCCAATGGAAGAAGTCCAGCCAAAACTGCCAGGCCAGATCCTCCCTGAATTGAACTGGAACATGAATAACCCAGGGACACTTTTGCCCTTGATTTGCCCTTGTTATCGGCTGATTAGCCAGGTAAAGCTTGGTTCCACTGACACAGTGTGCACAGGACCCACGTCTGAGCATACCCTTCCCCCTTAGTGCGACACGCAAAACTATATAAAAAAAACTGATGGATGGAATGCTTGAATTAATCTCAGTGACTCGTAATCACTCTGGGCCACATCCCAGTCCATCTTTATTTTACACACCATGTCACCTCAGCTGCATGCAAATCAGTCTTGACCCTTCTCCAATGGGAACAGACCAGCCTCTCACTTTGTAGTCAGAAAAAAGTAAAGTACAGTGAATTATGAGACAATCTTTTAGTGGCATGCGCAGTGTGAACGGACAGACTGTAGGGTGTAATTTTATCCATTACACGCAATCAAATTTAAATACCTTTAAGTGAACTGAACACATTCAGCAAATTGGAAAGCAAAAATGAAGCATGTTTTTGTAATTCTGAAGTGTGATGGAAACAAAGAGTTTAATAGGATCAGAATGTACTTAATTATGCACAAATAATAAATATTCACTGAAACCTCATTTCCACATACATTATCATTTGTATACAATATACATTTATAAGTAAAGCTGCAAGTCTGTACAAATGTAGTGCCCATTTCAATGGGAAATGTGCTGTCTGTAAATTACAATGCACTACCATGCTATGCTTTAGTTGCATTAAAAATCGCCCACCTCATGTTCATTATGCTGGGTGGGTCAATATAGTTTGTTGTACTAAAAAGTGGGTCACAGTTGCAAAACGTTTGGAAACCACTGCATAAGAAAAATAACCCTTTTACATTGCTAGCAATTTCTTTGGTTCGCCACAAAATGAACGAATGTGTCTTATTGTGAAAGTAAATAATAAAAAGGACTTTTTTTTGCATACAGAGCATGTTTGTGCAATTGTTGAAGCCACATAATGTGCAAAGATATAGTGCATTTTTCACATATAAAGTATAGCCCCTCATGCATTTCAAATGAAGCACTTCCCATGGTGCAGATGGAAACATTGAAACACCCAATGGCATGATGGTCTAACATACTCCTTTGGCTGATTCAATGTGACTGACAATATCTCAAGCTAATGGCTGGAGGAGGTTCACCCATACAATCCATTGTTTATCGAGAACAAAAAATTGGCTGCACTAGACCTAAATATAACATGCTGGATGATGCTTAGTTCTTAAAATGTGCTAAGTTTTGTTCAGTGTTTGCGATATACTTAAAATAGGTTTCGATTTGGACAAGCATTCACACTGCTTATTTATCTGCAGTTTTTAGACAAATCTATTTACCAAGTAAGGTATTATTTATGCACGTGTTTTAATATAAACTGTTTTACAATGATTGTGTGTGTGTAGATTTGATCAATTTTTATGTTCACAACTCAGCAACATCATCAGTATTGAAATTAAGCAAACATAATATGCAACCTCTTTGCAAATTCTCTCTTTAAGAACATTTGTAAATGTTTTTAATATTGTTAGGGTTGTATGTCAGAATATCAGCTACAAAAATACTGCTCTGCAACAATAGTTTACTATCAACAAACAAAATATTCTGGAGGTAAGTATACAGTTGTAATTATAGATTAATTATTATACTGAACTCCGCATCTATGTAACTTGAAGATTTAACACTGTAAACCTACGTATTTATTGTCAAGGTACGTATGTGTGAAGTTAAGTATAGTAGACCTATACTATATATACCGTCACTCTGTAGTCATAGTGAGGTCTGATTTTCCATAGGAAGAGTGTGTCTTGTTTTCCTATTAACTTTTGAACCGTTTGACAAATTACTGGGAAACTTTAAAAAAAAAAAAATTCACTTCAGCTCCTTCCTGAAAAGTTTCAGGATAATCTGACAACTGGGGGGGCAAGAAAAAGGGGAAGTCCCAAAAAGCAATTTTCCAATGCAGTCTCCATAAGGAATTCTACACAGCTCTACACCAAAAATGAATTTATGCCAAATTAGACAGAAGGATATATTGTTACACGGAAACCATTGCTTTTGCGATTTGGTGTAAATCCCTTCAGTAGTTCTGGAGAAACGAAGGTTCAGATTTGATAGATTAATTGAAAGTTGGTGTCCAGGTATTGATTGGTCACCTTAAACGGGACCGGTCAATTCTAATTGGTTAGTCACAGCCTGAACAATAAGTTGTGGCCGCCATTACAGGACTCAGGGACATGGTTCCTATCCTAAAATGAATATAAATATATATAAGGGGATAGGGTGAGCACATCATGACTCCAGAGGGAATGTGTGGTAGTCATGAAGAGAGCCCTCCTTGATTGGATGGCCATAGCATAGACAACATGTTACGGCAGCCATTACAGGACTCAGGACATGCACTGTAGTGAAAGCAGTTTTTTGAGAGTCACAAAAGGAGCACATTTAAAGGGTGATAACAGATTTTAGTCATAATATAATTCATTTGTTGGTGGTAAAATGCTAATTCTAGTAATTGTTATAGTCTAAGAAGGTGTTACCCTGTACAAATGTAGATCCTCAACTGGGGTTAAATGACAGAAAACTGTTTCCTCTCATGCTATTCTGATAGAGGTTATGGAAGGTACTCCAGAAACTAAAATGAGAGCATATTTGATGTAAATTCATATTATTTTCCTTGGTCAGGTGAGATTAAAATCTGTCATACTAAGTAACACATACTTCCAACAGCAGTAGCAGCCTGTTAGTTAATTCCCCAGGGTTCTACTGCAGCCTTCCACAGCGTTCCAATGAACAACTGGCGCACTTATACTCATTTATGACAAAAGTGAAGCACACTTGTAGCCATTTTGATTGAATGAGAGCTGTAAAACTTGAAGTATTTCGTGTAGAAATTAACACAATGAGGGGTTTATTTTGACAAAGAAAGTATACTGAGTGCTGTACATAGCAAATTTAGGAAACATTTTGTATGAGTTCTCAAATATTTTCCTCACCCGGAGGACAGCAGGAAGTGTCTGTGGCAGCACAAACCACCAGTGTGAGCAGGATAGAGGGGACAGGAGCATGTACAATGGAGGACTAGGACAAAGAGATAGGCAAGGACTGCAAGCTGACCACTCAGGGCATGCAGGATGGGCAGTGGTGATACAACAGACAAGGTAGGCTTGTAGGGAGAGGGCAGAGGCATGCCAATGGACCATCAAAGGCAGGAAGGAAGGGGTAGAGGCAAGGACTCAGACATCAGAGGGGAGTAGTAGGGAGCAGGGGAGAAGCAACAAGCTGACCATGCAGGACAGGTAGGAGGGGCAGTAGCAGCACAGTGGACCAAGCAGGACAAGCGAAAGTGGAAACAAAATCACAGTGGACCATGGAGGACAGCAGGAGCAGGCAGTAGCAACACAACAGACCATGGAGGCAGGAGGGAGAAGTTAGGGGCATGGGTATGCTAAATGGAAGTCAGTGTGGACGGGACAAGGCAACAAACTGAGAACACAAGGAAGCTGGAAGGCGAGGTAGCAGCAATACAGACCCCTCAGGGCAGTGAGGAGAGGCAGTGCCAGCTCAATGGACCATGGCGGGCAGGAGGGAGGGGACAGAGGCACGTACACAGACAACTGAGGGCAGGAGGGAGGGGACAGAGTAGAAACAGCAAGCTGATCATTTAGGGCAGCTGGGAGGGACAGTGCAAGCACAACAGATCATGTATAATAGGAGGAAAGGGTATGGGGCATGCACATAGGACCATGGAGGGCTGAAGGAAAGGGGCACAGGCTGGATTAACACAACTGATAAAAGGGGGGGTAGCATGCTGACTATTTTGGGGAGATGGGGGTCAGTTACACCTCAATGCACGATAGAGAGCAGGAAGGAAGGAGTAAGAGAATGGACAATGGAGGGCCGGGGAGCAGGGCAGAGGCAGCAAACTAACTACGCTTGGCTGAATTGAGGTGGCAGGGACATGATTCTGACAATGGAAGGCCAGGGTAGGGGCTAAATATGGAGCACAAGCAGGAGGAATAGTGGCGGCACATCGGATCAGGCAGGGCAGGATAGAGGGAGCTGCAGCATACCAAACGGACCATGGAGTGAACATAGATAGAGGTAGGGGTTCAGAAGGGAAGGGGTAGGCACTGGAGTCAGACAACAAATGGCAAGGGGAAGGGACAACAGCCATGCTGGGCAAGAAGGAGGGGCAGTGCCATCACAATGGACCACACAGGGCAGTTTGAGGGTCTGTGGCATCTCAATGCACGTTGGAGGGCAGAAGGAAGGGGGGTAGGGTCAAACACATGGACAACAGATTGAGGAGGAGCAGGGCATTGGCAGCAACCTAACACTCAGGGCAAGTGGGAGGGGCAGCACAATGGACCACTAAGAATTGAGGAGTGGGCAGGGACAACAAGCTAACTGTGGAAGGCAAACGGGAGGGGCAGTGACACCACATCTTACCTTGCAGGGCAAGAGGGAGGGGTCAGGAGCATGGACGTAGGCACAAAAAAACAAGAAGATGGTAGGAACAGCAAACTAAGCATGGAGGGCATGCAGGAGGGGTAATTTCATGGCATAAGACTGCACAGGGCAGGAAAGAGGGGTCAGGAACAGACTCGGACAATGGAGAGCAGGGAGAAGGGGGCAGAAAGTTGATCATGAAGGGAAGGGCTGCAAGGGCAGCACAACAAATTATGGAGGGAAGGAGGGAGGAGACAGGGGCCTGCACACAGAGAATGAGAGGCAGGGAAAAGGGGGCAGGAGTAGCAAGCTGATAACTTCAGGCAGGCTGCCATGGGCAGTGGAAGTAAGCTGTCAGCAGAGGGCTGGATGAGCAAGGGATATCCAGATGGTGAATGAAGGGAGGTAGAATAGTGCAGGGTGAGCAGTTCGACCACAGTGAGCAGGCATGCAAGAGCGAGGTCAACAAATTAGATAATGGAGTGCAAGGGGTGGGAGGGTAGGGTTAGCAAGCTGACCACAGAGGGCAGGCAGGAATGGCAGCACAATGTACCATAAAGGGCAGGCGAGAGGAGGCTGGAGTTTTCACACAGAGACCAGAAGGCAGTGCAGTGGAGGGCAGAAGCAGCAAGCTGACCACTAAAGGCAAACAGGAGAGGCAAAGTCACGCAGGCAGAGAACAGAGGGCATGCAGGAGGTGCAGAAGCAAGTTAGAAAGTTAACCATGGAGGGCAAACTGGCATGAGCAGGGCAGCACAATGGATTACAGGGGAAAGGTGAGAAGGGCAGGAACATGAACACCGGGACGGGAGTACCATGAAGAGGGCGGCAGGGACATCAAGCAGACCACCAAGTGTAGGAGGTGGGGGCACGGGCATGCAGAAAGAGAATAGAAAGTAATCAGGGGGAGGGCAGGAACAGGACCAGCAAAATGGACAATAGAAAGCAGGAGGGAAGGGCAGGAGCAAGCACATGGAGAACAGAGTGTGGGCGGAGTAGGTAGGGACAGGGGTAGCAAGCTAGCTGCAGTGGGCTTGCTGCCATGGGCATGGGTAGCACTATGAATCACGGAGGGCAGGAAAGAGGGGACAGGAGCACACTGAGAACAGAAAGCAGTGGGGAGGGGGCAGCAAGCTGACCACGAACAGTAGGCAGAAGGGGCTGTGGCCTGCAGATAGAGAATAGAGGGCAAGCAGGATGGGGAAGAGACGGAGGTAGTAAGCTATCTACAGAGTGCAGGCTGACATGCTTTGAGGCAGCATAACAGACCATAGGGTACAGGCGAGAGGGGGTAAGAGCAGGCACAATGAGAACAAAGGGCAGTGATCAGGAGGTCAGGGGCAGCAGACTGACCATGGAGGGCAGTAGGTGGGGACTTGGGCATGCAACTGGAGAATGAAGGGCAAGCAGGAAGGAAGCAGGGGTAAGGTAGCAAGCTGACCACAGAGGGCTGAACAGCAAGCTCAGGGATATCACAATGGACCACAGCTGGCAGACAAGAGAGGGCAGGTGTATTGTTAGAAATGGGGTCTCTAGTTGGCAGTCAGTTTACACCCTGACCAAGTAGGGACACTCACTCTAGTCAGGGTAAAAGAGTCACACTCCTACGATAAGCCCTGCTCACCCACTTGGCACGAGCAGTCCGGCTTAATTCAGAGGCAATGTGTTAAGCATTTGTACCCACACACAGTAACACAGTGAATACACTACAAATGAACACCACACCAGTTTTAAAAAATAGCCTACATTTATCTAAGTAAAACAAGACCAAAATGCCAAAAATACAACATACACAAAGATATGAATTTTAAAAGATGAAATTGCAATGAAGCGCTTAGAAACACACTACTTCCAACTGGTGCTATCACCACATTGTGACGGAGTGATTCCCAACAGTCCGACACCACTCGTGAGGGAGTGCAGCACCAGTCATGGAGTCGCACAGACCCCAGGTACAGTACCTTAGAAATGAGGCAGAGTCAAAGGCCTGGAGTTGAGGAGGTGAGGTGTCGCTGGAGCCAGTGTGGCGCTGATTCCATACTTCTACAAAGGAGGTGAGGTGTTGGTTCCTTACTGCTAAGCTGGGAAAGTGAGGCATCAGTTCCTTATGGAGGCAGCCGAGGTGAGGGAGTGTTGGTGGGAAAGCATGAGTTCCTTACTATCCCGTGGGATCAATGAGTCCAGTGGGTCAAGAAAGGATGGAGCAACCTTGTGGGGTCATGGTCACACCATGGGGTCAGAGGCCCAGAGTCGGGTGTCACAAATGTCCGTGGCATGGCACTCGGGACTCATGATTTTGAAGGACTTCAGAGGCACTGCAGTGGTGTCAGGTTTACGGTGTTGATCGTGGTTGTCAAACTTCAGTGGGGACCACAGCTTCGGGTGCAAGCAGCGACACAGAGTCATCCGGAGTCGATGTGCCTGTCTCTTCTTGTTTTATGCCAGATTTCACTCCCAAAGGCCCAGGAACTGGAGTGGGCACTGCTTTTTTCTTTGATGTCCCTAAGACCTCTTAACAGGAAGCAAGCTCAGTCCAAGCCCTTGGAGAACCTTCACAAGCAGGATACACAGCAAAGTCCAGTATTTGTCCTCTCCAAAGCAAAAACAGCAAACTGCAGGCCAACCCAGCAAAGCACACACAGCAAAGGGGCAGTACTCCTCCTCACAGCTCTTCAGCTCTTCTCCTTTGCAGAGTCTCCTCTTGATCCAGAAGTGTTCTAAAAGTCTGGGGTTTTGGGTGCAATACGTGTACTCAATCCTGCCTTTGATGTAGGCAAACTTCAAAGCAAAGTCTTTGTATTGTACAAGACTCTGCATTTCCTTCCCTGATCCCAGGCACACTATAGGGGGTTGGAGACTGTATTGTGTGAGGACAGGAACAGTCCTATTCAGGTGCAAGTATCAACTCCCCCAACCACTGTAGCCCAGGAAGACCCATTGGGATATGCAGGGCACACCTCAAGTCCCTTTGTGTGACTGTCTAGAGTGAATTCACAACCAGTCCAACTGTCATCCTGACCCAGCCATGTATTCTGCAGCCAGGCAGAGGCACAGAATGGTTAAGCAATAATATGCCACTTTCTAAAAGTGGCATTTTCAAACATGCAAGTTAAAAAACACTAAAAGATGTATCTTTAAATTGTGAGTTCAGAGACCTCAAACTCCATCTCTCTATCTGCTCCTAAGGGGAAATTACGTTTAGGAGACATTTCAAGGCAATGCCAATGTTAACCTATTGGTGGGATAGGCCTTGTAATAGTGAAAATCAAAATTAGCAGTATTTCACTATCAGGACGTGTAAAACACCCATGTATATGTCCTGCCTTTTAAATACACTGCACGCTGGCCATGGGCCTAACGTGGGCCTACCTTAGGGGTGCCTTACATGTACTAAAAGGGAAGGTTTGGGCCTGGCATGTGGGTGCACTTACTGGGTCCATTTGGAAGTTTAAAACTGTACAGACAGACACAATGATGGCAGGTCTGAGACATGTTTACAGAGCTACTCATTTGGGTGGCACAAACAGTGCTGCAGGGCCACTAGGAGGACTTGATTTATAGGTCCTGGGCACACATGGTGCACTATACTAGGGACTTACTAGTACATTCACTATGCCAATCATGGATAACCAATCATAATCACAATTAACATAGGGAACACTTGCACTTTAGCACTAATCAGCGGTGGTAAAGTGCCCAGAGTACCAAAAACCAGCAGAGATGAAATCCAACACGCAGTCAAATATATAGGAGGCAGAGGCAAAAAGACTGGGGAAACCACACCACGGATGCCAGATCTAATAAGTATGTAGACAGAGAATGGAGGGTAAGTGGGGGGCATGGGCAGCAAGTAGACCATGTAAGGCACGAAGTAGGGGCACAGGTACGCAGATGGACAATGTAAGACAAACAGGAGGGGAGCATGGGCAGGACCAGCAAGCTAGCTTTGGAGGATAGATTTTGGTGGGTTGTCCACCAGAAAGGGACGAGCCTGTGCCAACCCATGATTGTGAATGGCAAGAAGGGTGTGGTGTAGGTGTTGGTTGAATATGTTTATGAAGCTACAGAAACTCATTGCAAAAAACAAAGGTTAAACAAACATTATAGTCAGGAATAGTGAAATGATCGCATCTAACACTAAGCCCCCCACAGAATGCCACTGAAAAAAAACGAAGTTTAAAGTTACGTTATAATTAGATAGGGTAATAAGATCTTAGCTTACGTTAAAAAAGCTAGAAATTCACTGAAAAAACAAAGGTTAAACTAATGTTATAGTTAGGTTTAGAAATGATTTAAAAACAAATGTTTAAAAACTAAGGAAACACTGATATTCAACATTAATAGTTCAAGTATCTCTTGTGTCCTCACCAAGCACTGCTATGATCTCACATACTACATCACTCACAATATGTCAAATGACATCATTGATCGCATCATTAATGACATCTCCAGTGACACCATTGATGACATATTCAGTGTTGTAATCATCTTTTTCATGGCAGGAACCTTCTCCTGTCCAATTTATATTTACAATTGTTTTGTACATGAGAGTCTGCACTAGCATATCCAAACATTCTGAACGTCCGCACTGATCTCATAAAACGTGAGACAGAATATTCGATGGGGCTCTGGTACTCATGTCTAGTTAGTAACACTTGTATTAAATTAGCTAATTTACTCCTGGGGGGCGAGTTTCAGGAAAATGATATTATCATGCACACTGATTTCCAAAAATAACACAGTAAGACTAAGAGCTAGAAAACACGGAAACACGTTGTAGAACATGGTGCATAGCCCTTCCTCAGGTATGTCAGAGCACACTGGGTACTGACTAACTCCAACCCATGCACCAATGAGGGACAGTTGTATACAGTGACACTGCAGAAGGCAGCTTTCTCTTTGGAAACAGAGGCCCAGATTTACTAAATAGTCATGCAGCCCAGTGCAGCATAGAAAAATGCTGCGCGACAGGAAGGGTGTAGGAGAGCGTCATATCTACAGAGATGTGGGTCTCTCTTCCTGTCTTCCTAGCGCCAGCACTGGTTTTAGCTACTGTGTGCCACACAAACACTTCGCATCATAGTGCAAGTGTGTGTGGGTGAGTCTAGCATAGATTTTATAATGGAAAGGTAACCTTCCAGTTCAAAATACTATGATTAGACACACTTGAAAACTTTTCACAAGTTGTATGGGTGCTGCACAGAGCAGCACGCATGCAAAGTCTGAAAAGAAAGGAGAAATGAAAACATTTCTCCTTTTAATGACTGCTTTTAAAAGGTGTTAACTTTTGGTGCAAAACTCTGTCTACTATTGTTTTTAGATAGGGTTTTATGTCAAAAGGCATGGGTGGTTTCATGGGAACGCCCATGTACCATCCTTGTAACACTCTCTTGGTGCTAAGTAACACAAAGCAGTGCTCTGCATTGCTTTGAGTTACTTTTGGGGTACTTTCCAGTGCAAAATGAGTTTTGCACTGCAAAGTAAATTAGTAAAATATATTTTGTGCTGTTAGCAGCACATGTGTGATATTAACACAGCACAAAATGTTTGTGAGTCTCCACCATGGACTTGCAACATTAGATATGATCATCTTTGACTGAAGAATGTGGACAGTGTTTGTTGTCATTGTCTTTGACATTGTATATTCAGTAAGGTGTCTATCACCTCGGTTGTCAGCTCTCTCAACTGACTGACAACGCTAGCAGATTATAATTATTTTTTAAGTGGTTTTCAGCTTCACTTAGTGATTGCATAGATAAATGCCCCAATGATGACATTAAAGTCAGATTCACCTGCCAGCCTTTGGAAATTATGTACCTTTGATAACCTCGAGGCCTACCTGGCTTCAGTCTAATAATACCATTTGCTTAGTTTGCCGCTTTGTTCCGTTGTGGATGAGAACACTGCAGTACCTTAAAACCTCAGTAATAAGTGGTTTTGTTAGCAGGTGGTGTGGACAGAGGCACGTGCCTCATTACAGCATGTCTTTGTGTATGTTTGCCAGACAATCTGCTGTATTTGGAAGAAGGAAAGGATAAGGGCGTTGGGTTGGCGCAAAAGTCAAATGAAATTAAAGGGCGCATTCAATATTAAAGCATGCTGCGGGCACAAACACACAAGAACGGGGGAGATGCCAAGCTTGAAAACAGCTCTGTATTCCTTCCTTTGGAATGTGATAATCGGGTCCTAGTCCAGTTGAAACAGGTGTCTCTGGTATTCCTGAAAACACTGTCATTTATTAGCTGAGAAACTACATATTTAGCGTTGATGTACATTATCCCGCTAATATATTTAGTAACATGCAAATTAATAGCTGAGATATGCATATTTAGTATTTGTATAATGTATCCCATTAATATGTTTAGTAAAATGCAATTCAGAATGACTGAAAACTATTTAAAATGAATGAAGTCTGAAAATGATTCGTAACACGTATTCTGTTTAAAATGTGGTAAACGCAATCCCCATTGATGCTTTAAATGGACAAGCCCTCACAAGTAGTCATTACCTGCACTTCTTGAATTTGAAAGGCAGAGAGCCTGAACTTTTTATCACTGATGCACAAATGTTAATAGAAGTGTACTTGCATTTCTCGGTAGCAAATTGGCACTCTGCACGGTGCGCACCAACACTTTTATATTTCCATTTCAAGCACTGCTCATCATAAACTCAAAGCTGAATTACACCCTTCATTCAACATAACGTGATTTTGATCAACTATGCTCTCATTCCTAAAGTAAAAACAACAAACGTTAAAACCTATTTGTAAAATTAATGGTTGCATTATTGAATACCGCTAACACAATATGCTTTGTATGGACTTCCCCAAAATTAAAATTCTGCCGTAAATGTTTGAAACATTTTTAACACTTGACCTTACTGCAGAAAATGTTTTGAATATAAATCCCCCCCCAAAAAAAATCCAGAAAGATATTATTCTCCTGCAAATCCGTATGATTTGCTTGCATTTCTCTGTTTTTGTGAGAGGCTTTACTTCCTATTTTTAAACCTTGTCAGATTTGTGAAGGAGGAAAATAGCTTGAATACGTTCATTAAAGCAACCTTAGTTATGAAGAGGCATAGCATAAAATTGCATAGTATAATGTTTCGTGAGAATGTATTTGATAAATGTTATAGCCATCTTGCCACTGGTGTAGTTGTCCACTTCAGACAATGTCGGTCATTCGCTGGGGACATTGATGGAGTTTCCTTTGTGAAGTATTGGAGGCGCTTTTGAAATTTTGTTTATTAATCAAACAAGGAGAACGTTGTAGTTTTGAAGAATTACATTTTACATATTTCATTGACGAAAAAGGTCACACTAGCCTCGCCTCACTTTCTACTGTAGCTGATACAAAACTGTCAGTTCAACTCTCAGCTTTTATGAAGTTTAACTCCATCTTTAGAAGCTTTCAGTCCGACTGATCACACTGCAATATATAAATCACTTTCACATGAAAACCAAAAATAAACAGGTTCCAAGAATAAACTAGGCTGGGCCCCTGATCATACACATTCTCTTGACATTGTCTGACACCATGGATCACAATATTCTCCTTGGGTGGCTGCAGAACATCAGAGGCATAGGAGTTTCAGCCCTCCGGTAGTTAAGTTCATTCAAAAAGAGGCACCCACAGGGAGAAATTAGGCGTCTCCTGCTTAATGTTTCCACACTGATGTCAATCTTCTTCAATGTGTTGATAGTCCGACTAGAACATGTTCTTTACTGCTACAACATCCAATACCATCTGTACTTAGAAGAAAGACAGTTATATATTCTGAAAAAATACATCCATAATGTTTGTCTTCAGGTAACAGACTCCCTCACACTTTAGATGAGAACTACCCAGATAAATAACTTCTATTTTTAATACACCCATGCAGAGTTCTTTTTGTGGTATGTGATTGTGATTACTACATGTGTGTTGCATAAATACATTACACATTACCTCCCAAGTTAAGCCAGTCTGCTCTGTGCTAAACTGCCCGAGGGTGAGCACAGGTTAATTTAGGTTGTGTAATTGTCTTTTCTTGACTAGGATTGTGGTCCCTACTTGGACAGGGTGTATACCTCTGCCAACTAGAGACCCAATTTCTAACAGTGGATGATGTGGTTTATCAATCCATTCTGATGTATGCCAAAGATCATCTCAAGGCACACTGTTTAAAAGGGATAAGTCATGAGAGACAAATGGCATCCCACCAAAATACTTGTTCATACCTTGAGGGATATAAAACCTTATATGGATGACCAGGCTTCAGCATCTGACTGGTAGGCAGTTTGTCAGAAGTTCTAAAAACTAGCCAGGACCATTCTGTGAATAAGTCACTGAGATTATAACTGCAAATTGACTGGTCGAAGTTGGAATTACAATAAATCAGGTGTGATTTTACCAGATCCCTTTGTGACAAATTGAGTCTGGCTAGGTTGCATCATCGTAGGTTGTCTAATGTGATGCCAGGGAGTCCCATGAAGCCATGGTTGCAATAATCAGTGCATGTGAGGACAGTTCAAATAACCAATATTGTCTGATGTGGTGACTGCTGCAGAGAAACCATCCCACAAAGTCTGCACAACTAGAAAAACAGTGCTTTACTCACATTGTTTATATGTGGGCAAAATGACAGAATGTGAGACCACCATCCAAGGTCACACATTAGGCATACCATTTGTAAAGGACGGCATCCTACAGTAGTAGGTCTGTTGCAATGTATTTATTTACTACATTGAGCCCAGGTAGAAGGATCTCCTTCTTTACTGAATGTGAACACTATAAGATACATCAAGACCAAAATGACAACAACAATCATATTCACTTTAAAGATATCAAACTAGGCGCACTGTGTATGACGCTTATTCTAGAGTCATTATAGTATTGTACCAGAATATGAGTGTCCCTCTGAGAGGAGTGCAGAGTGGGTTGATCAGGGCTGGTATCAGACTGGATGAAGAGTACTAGGTGTTATGTCCTCTGTATGTAGAAAGTGCAGCGGATGCTCGAATGCCGTTCGGGCCTATGAGTCCAGGAAGACACCACCGCTGCTGCAGGTGGAAACTAGGTTTTCTGAATCGAGCTGCACTAAAATCTTGGTTAGATACAAGGTGAGCTGTGATGAAGCCATGCTAGAGGCCTTTGATGTCCTGGAGACTTAGCATAGAACTGGGGCAAAATCGACAAGCACTTGAAGTAATTCTGGGTGTGATGATTGAGTCTTGGGTTGCAGGGCAGAGATCTGCAGGCAACAGTGCAGCTCGGCAGGGCAGCAGTTCATTGGAACCGTCCGACACAGCAAAGTGTTTCTACTCCAGCAGAGTTTCCTTGAGTCCAGAAGGTCCCCTAGATGTGGGGGGTGACTTAAACATTTCTTGTGAAGTACACCGGATCCACCTTCAGGTCAGCCTCGGCTCCAGACTATCAGTGGGAGGTAATCAGCCCCTTTGTGTGGATACTAGACACTACCCTTTGAGGTGTGAGCCCTTCCCAACCTCCTCCCCAGGAAGACCCATCAGCATTCAGATGCAGCTGAGTAACCTGTGTTGTGGGTGTCTCAAGGGAAAGCACAAGTGTTGCTGTTACCTAGCTCAAGCCAGACATGTACTGGCGAGACTGTAGGTACACAGGGCAGTGTGAGCAGAGAAATGCCTACTTTCTAAAAGTGGCATTTTTTAAATAGTAATAATAATTCAGACTTTACCAGTAAATAAAATTAATTATTACTATTCAAATGGAACTAAACATGATGCAGTTAATCAATCTCAGATCAGGAGCTACAGCTTAAAAGTATTATAAGGAATTCCCGATGCTGGCCTATGAGAGGGGCAGGTCTCACTGTAATGAAAAATGCCTTTGGGAGTTTTTCATTACCAGGACATGAAAAAATTAAAAGGATATGTCCTGCTTTTACTTACATGGCAGGTCTGAACAATGTTTATGGGGCTACTTCAGTAGGGGGTACAATCAGTGTTGCAGGCCCACTAGTAGCATTAAGTTTACAGGCCATTGGTACATGGAACACCACTTTATAAATGACTTACATGTAGATTAAATATGGCAGTTGTGAATACACCAATGTTACCATGTTTTATAGGAGAAGAATGTGCACTTAAGCACTGGTTAGCATTTGCACAGGCTTTCAACTGTTACCCAGGAGCTGAAAAGACTACTTCATGAGGTGTGAACTTGCTCCCACTTGCTGAGACAAAGGCCTTAGATGTGGAGACGTGTTCTGTTTCTCTTGCAGGATGACCGTCTGGGCTATGCCTAATGAATTTAACTACCTTTATAGAGGCCTACCACAATCTCAGACTTGACCCTTCCCTCCTTTGTCTATCTAGTCAGCCAGGCACCAATCCCAGTGCAACAGGAGTTGCCCCTAGAATTGGTTTTGAGGGGTTGCTCATTTACTTAGTCATGTCTCTATGGTAGACACAGGAGTTCTGCACAGGGAAAGAAAGGATCTGCCATGTGGAATTTAGGCTGATAAGGGAACCTCCAGTATTGTTTGTAGTAGGGCACGCCAAAGCTGTTGCAAATGTGGGAGAGCTACCCATGGGGACCGTTTCCCTATTTGTTAGGTTTGGGCCAGGAGTCACTCTCACTCACAGGCTAGTGCTAAGCATAAAAGTGCCAACCCTGGACACTGTTTTCAGAACATTACTGGACCTGTGGAAGACAATCAATCAATCAGATTTCTTATATAGTGTGACTACTCACCCATAAGGGTCTCAGGTGGGGGGAGCATCTGCAGTTCAATTGAAAAGCTAAGTCCTGAGGTCCTTCCTGAATTGAGGCAGAGATAGAGATTGCCTGAAATGAAGGGGCAGGGAGTTTCAGGTCTTCGTAGCGAGGTAAGAGAAGGATTTTCCTCCAGCCAAAGTCTTGCGGATCCATGGGATGGTGGCAAGGGCCAGTTGGGAAGAGCAGAGATGTCTGGTGGATGTGTAGAGGAGAGGTGGTGGTTAAGGTATGCGGGTCCTGTGTTGTGGAGAGCTTTGTAGGCATGCATGAGGAGTTTGAAGGTGATTCTCTTGTTGATTGGGAGCCAGTGGAAGTCTTTCAGGTGTCCGATGATGTGGTTGCGTCGGGGGATGTTCAGGATGAGTCTGGCGGAGGCGCTCTGGATGTTCTACAGTTTCTTTTGGATTTTGGGTTTGGTGCCGGCGTAGAGCATTGCCTTAGTTGAGTCTGCAGGTGACCATAGCATGGGTGACCATCTTTCTAGATTCAGTGGGTATCCACTTGAAGATCTTATGAAGCAGGCAGAGTGTGTGGAAGCATGAGGACGAGGTGGCATTGATTTGGTGGTTCATAGAAAGTGAGGAGTCCAGGAAGATGCTAAGGTTTCGTGTGTGGGTGGTTGGTGTGGGGGGGGGGGGATTTCCAAGTGCTGCGGGCCACCAGGAGTCATCCTAGGCAGATGGGGTACAGTACAGGATGAGGACTTCGGTCTTGTCTGAGTTGCGCTTGAGGCAGTTTTCATTCATTCAGGTGGTGACTGCCTTCATCCCTTTGTGGAAGTTTCTTTTGGCAACCTGCTGGATAATCGGTGAGGGAGAGAATCAGCTGGGTGTCATTAGGAGGATTGCACTTGCTGCTGAGGTCTGTGAGGAGACATGCAAGGCTGTACCTGTTCTCACTTGACCCCAAGGCAAAGAAGTGTACTCCAAGGATCAGTTGGCTGGCCCCCTATTATGGTGCAGGGACACAACAAGCTGCTCAAAGGACTTTCCTAAAGAGCCCAGTTGATCAGTTCCATCTAAACTTGCTCTTAGCTCTGCTGGTGGCTTCACTTCAAGTGAGTCTTGACTCCTAAGTGCAGGTCCTGGGACCTTTGGAGTTCTGAAAGTATGCTCCTATTAACATCCAGAAAAACCTGGTACTTGGAAACCTTTTGGCTCCAAAGACCTCAAGAAGACCTGGGCAAATTTGTCAAGTCAATCAGATGAAGGTGCTTTGCTGCTCAGCCAAAGATTCACTTTGCTCCACCCAGAGCTTTTCTGCAGCAGAATATTTGCTTCAGTGCAACTTTATAGGAAGGTATCCAGTCTTGTGCATCCCTATTCAGATACATTTTTTAGCCCTGCCCCACTGGAAATTTACAAGCTCCAAAAAAATGATTAAGTCCAATCACAGAAATCATCACCAGGTGAAGGTGTCAAAGGCCCAGAGAGGGTCCTACTTTGGGAATGAATTTTGAATTTTCTGTATGGAGCTTTCTAGCCAAAAGTTGATGGATTCACAGAGAGGTCGTCCCACAGCATTTGACCTTGTGGACCTTCTCTGCAATAGCCTGCTGCCTTGCCCCACTGAGGATTTTTTACTTACATTTTAGACACTAACGGCCTGATTTAGATTTCTGCAGAAAGGTTAATCCACCACAACGGTGACGAATATCTCGTCTGCTGAAATATAAATCCCATAGGAAATAAAGGGATTTATATTTTGTCGGACAGGATATCCATCACTATAGTGACGGAGTAACCATCTGCCAAAATCTAAATCAGGCCCTAAGTGAGAAGGTAAAAATTATGAGTAGGACAAACCTAATTTTTGTATTCAACTGGTGCTCCATCACAGCCAGCTCTAAATCGTGCTTATGTCCTGGTCAAGTGCAACCAGATGACTGCGGCTGCCACGTTACACATTTTGGAGTTATTTTGAAATATACATTTTAAAAAGTAATAACTCAAGATCACCATACTGGATTTTTGTTGTTTTGGTGGCATTTTGTTCACTAAATCATTCTCTATTGTTCTACATTAGAGTGAGATTTTTATTTGTTGTGTTTAAGTTGAATGTGCCTGCTCTGTGCCATAGCTGCTAGGAGCTGAGATCAGATTTAAATTACTGAACACTTTAATGAATGTTACAGCAACAGTGACATTAGTATTTGTGGTGTACTAACATTAGCCCCAACTAAAATCCACCTTTGCACAGCAGCTATTCTCAATAGCCTGGGTTTAAAAAGCTGTCATGATCCTGGGGGAAGGCTAACATGATTTTCTCTTGTTCTTCTCTGAAGTAACAGAAAAGGAAAATTTCCTTAAAAATAAATAAATTTTAAAAAAAACATTATGAGGCTATTTGAGGTGTGATTGGCTGCATGTAAAGCATATGTGTATCTCAGGCCCATCTTCAAGTAATATAGAGTAGTGAGTAGTAGCGTCGGGCCCTAGGGGCCCACTGAACCCCATTTACGCTGTATTGTTCAGGGGGGCTCATTTTCCTTTCTATCATCGGGGCACAATGCATCCTAGCTACCCTAGTGCACAGACCTGCTAAAGGAAATGTTCACCTTGTCATACGCCCATATAAGAAGGTGGAGCACATTGCAAGGGAGCGCCAGAGGGCAGTTCTCTATCGGACCGCTGATTTAATATCTACATCTCGGACATCGGAACAAGATGCTATAAAAGTACTACCATGTAGGCTTCCTTTCAAATAGGAGCTCAAATGCATGGTAGGTGGGCCTTAGTATAAGAAACAATTTCGTTCTTTGTTACCTTAAATATGGCATTATTTTATTTTGTTCATGGGTGTTTTGCGGAGAACGTTTTTAATAAAACAAACTCAAAAGGTCATGTTGGATAACTACAGCTTCGGTGCGATTAGTTGCCCTTAAGCTCAATATTATACTAAAAGTCCTTTTCTTTACAAGTATCTCAAAAGAAAATTATAATTTTTTTTAAGGAATCTAGTATAGGCACCTGAAATAGAGCAATGTGTAATTGGAGTCGGTGCAGAAAGAGGCTGCTAGAGGCTTCCTGTAGGGCTCTACCTGGTGCTGCCCATAGGTCAGGGTCTCTGCACCACTCCTGGGGTTAACATGGAATCTCTGAATGGAGCAGTCCGTGTCCCACCTGGACTAATTAGTGAGAGAACGTCTAAACTTGAACTTTGGTCACCAATATGCAGTGGGCAGACTTTCATAACCCTAAGGCTCTGACGTGAGATTTTATTTGGGACTGTTTAGCAAAAATCGTCTCTGTCTATCTTCAAATATGCCTAGAAACAAACGCATGTGTCTAGCCGGTGGACACTGTAACATTTAGCATTCTTGTTCCAGAGAGTGACAACACATTTGCAGAAATATTTGCAAGGCCGACTGAATTAATATGAAAGAAAATGCTTTGCTAAGCTTTCATTTTAGCTCTTCAGTTGTGTAGCCAGATCTCCTGTATAGCGGAGGCCTTGGTTGGCATCAACATTTGCATTAATTATTTAGCAGGAATCATGTGTTTTTGAATCTGAAACACATTTAAGATATTACATCTTTTTTTTTTTTTAAATCAACTTTAAAGACAGTGCTATTTTCAGTGATAGACGTCTTAATACTTGGGACACTACTAAATCATTACATTTAAAAGTAGGTATAAAAATTAAGGGAAAAGTTGCTGTTTGAAGTTAGGCATCGATAGGATAAAGTATTTCTTAGAATTTCCAATATGATATGAAACGTTTACAAAATGTCATGCCATCAGAGGCTAGCACTGATTTAGACAAATATACTGTGCACTCCCTGTCTTCAATAAGATTAGTGGTAATTCCCATAATCTCGACAGACACTACATGGGGAGAACTTTTAAATTTATCACTAGAATTGCCTGACCGGTCCATTCATTTCACCCTCTGGATCATATTACCAGGAATGGATAAATATGACTATCCATTTGGCTCAATAGCAAAGCAACTCATTGGTAATAGTAGATACAGATAGCAGGTAAAGAAGCGCACAACACTCTTAAAGCGGGTGAGGTCATTTTGAGCTTCCGTAAGGGCAACTCTATAACAGAATCAAGGATAACAAAATATAATGCAGAAGAATATTTCTTGATGCCAAAATGTCAGAGAAAAGGCCAACTAAAAAAGCTGAAGTAATGAGGCCAAATAGAGACTTGAATTGGGTTTGCACCCTATTGATTTTAAAGTAATAATCAATTGAATTGAGCAATAATTAACACTGCAAGTATCCACTAGTTTAAAATTATATGCAGTCATCAAAGAGGCCAGTCAGAAGGAACCTTCGATTTCACTTTATGGATATATTTGAATAGTGAATAAACACAGGGGCAAATTTAAGAGCCCTTAGGCACCTCCCTTCACCACAATAGCGTCATATTTTTACGCTAATGTGGCTCGAGGCTGAAATTGCTGTGCCAAATTTACAAAGTGGTGCAATGCATGCATTGTACCACTTTGTAACTCCTTGCGCCACATTTTATCTTCGCCAGGCATAATGTATGCAAGTGGGGCATTCCCCCGTTAGGGGGGCCGAAAAAATGGCACAAAGAATTCAAAAAGAGTCATTTTTTTCTGCACTTTTAACACCTGCTCAGAGCATCGATTAAAAGAAGGCACACCATTGTTTTCAATGGGCCTCAATGCTAATCCTGCAAAGCTTCAAACTAACATATAAAAGGTTGACGCTAGTTTCCTAACTACCCCCATGGCGCGCCTTAGCTTAGATACAGCACACATATGGTGGCGCTAGAGGGAGCTAAGGTGCAATGAGAAGAAATCCACCATTAATGATTGCTTATGTGCAGGAAGGGACATCTTCCTGCACATAAACAATCATTCCCTGCAACCGAGACACTCTTGCATTATGGTGAAAGGGTGCCTGCACTGCTTCTAGGCAGCTAATGTTAGCACCAGGGCAGGGGGAGAGGACCGAAACACGCTGTATCTTGTGGATACGGTGCATTTCTGCCCTTTTCCGGTGGCGCAGGGCACCCGAGCAAGACATTTGCTGCAACACCCTGTACCATGGGGACTTGTAAATAAGCCCCCTAGTGTTTAAAAATATCTAGGTTTAGTAGGTTTCCCTTGGTGAAGCCTATCCCAGTTCCAAATACTGCAGCTACCCACCTCACCTCACCAAAATGGGTAAAAGGTCATGGTGAAAATTTGATCTTCCAAATGAGTTTTGGGGCCTATCATGTCACATGTGCTAGGCCTATCCATACTAGCGAGGTACAAATTTATTTGAGGAAAGTGTATGAATCAAAAATATTATAACATTTCTTCTTATCAATTGAATTTCTCTCCATTTTGGCTCCTAATAGAAAGTCAATGCGTAAGTAAGAATACATTTCACAAACTGTCTCTGAATCACACAATAGTTTGGGTAAACCAAACTAAGAATTATACAAGTAATCACTATTTCTCAAATTCAGTGCATGGTCACATTTAAAAAAATGCATAGGTTTCATTCATATCCATTTTCCCTTCATTACATGTTGCCATATAAGTTGCTGAGTGGTCAGTGTAGAACAAAATATCAGTATGAGCTGCAGCTCAGTTAATGGCTCTGAGTATTGTCTGTTTTTGGACAGTCAACAAACACTACATCCCCTTGTGACCAAAAGTGTCTGAAAGACATAGCACTACATTACTTTTATAAATTGACCATCGGGGTAAAGAATTACAGATAAAGTTTTCACCTATCTGTTTTACATTATTTTTGGTTTCAAAGATTAGTTTATTTGGAAAAAAAACATGAATGATCTATAAAAATGACCACCTGCAAAAGTGCATCGCTCAACAAAAAGTCCAAGAAGAGCTGCCCCAAAAACAATGAACCAAGACAGTAAGCCACAACCACCAAGTGCAGGAGATGGCAGATTCAGTGACTCAGAAGACAATGACCTGGAAGGAGCAGTGAACGCTGTGCTGGCTCTTGAACAGTTACATTGAGAAACCCTGACACCTCCCAAGTGCAAAATCAAAGTGGACCCCACCATGAGATCTGCCATCAGTGACAAATTGGCATAAATCAACTTCCTGGCCCAAAAGACATTTGAAAAGATACATTCTCAGCTGCAAAAGCCCAAGCATATGCTTATGGTGAACATGAGCTTTTGGTGCTCAACAAACAGTTGAAAGCTCACATCTTGCATTATCAGCACACAATAATGGTCACTGTGTATAGCCCAGGGAGGGGGGATCCAGCATGCTCCTGAGCTGCTGGACAGCAGAGGAGTTGTGACTAGTACGCTTTGCACTACTGGTGCATACCATCCAACTGGAAGACATAATTCACAACTTCAGTGATATCAGGTGCCTCAAACAGAAGTAAGTTAGGCTACACAATAATCAATCTGTGCAATTGATGGTTTTGAGACACAGGAGATTTGCCTAACACTTAGAATTTAGGTGGAGTCAGAATTCTGAAAACGGGAGAGCACCAACATATTTCAAAAGGCTGACGGACCCATTCTGTGCGTACCATCAGTAGTACTGACCAGAAAACCAAAACAACCAGGAGAGGTTGTACTATGTGTCGATATGAATCTGCAGAAGGTGCCAATCAAGCAAAAAATACATGTTAATCCCAGAGTGGACAATATTGTGAGCAAGTTGAGTAGAGTGGGGTGGTTTTCTAAGATGGACCTCCACTCAAGGTACCACCAAATACTCCTACACCCTGACTATATGTATATAACAATGTTTTCTACACATGTGGGACTGCAGTAATACTAACAGCAAATGGCAACATTTTGGAATCTCAAGTGCAGCAGAAATGTTCCAAAATGTAATTCACAATGCATCAGCATGACTACCAGTGTGTTGAATGCCAGAGATGACATTCTAGTTTACCCCAAGAATGTGGAAGAACATCATCAGAGGCTAGAAGCTGTCGTGAGGAGGATGTGAGACAACAACCTTAGCTTGCATAGAGGAAAATGTGAGTTTATGCAGGATTCAATATGCTTTTTTGGATATCTATTCTCAGCTGCAGGAGTGGCACAGGGCTCAGCAAAGGTCCGTGACAGGAAAATCCACTCAGCCCCCTCCTGCATTTTAGAAGTATGCAGCTTCCTCCACATGGCAAATTACTGTAATTAAAATCCCTACTTAATGGTAAATTGGGATTTTTAGTCACAATTCTGAAAATTGCACTTTTACAAAGTTGCCATTTTCTTGTCTGAACCATTTAGTGCCTGCAGCCCAATCCTGGGTCACATGACCACGTATAGTGGGCAGTTGGTCTTTGTGTTCTGCTCCCAGACAGTGAAACAAAGTGAAGATAGGTTTTGGCAGGATGGCCTACTCTGACTTAAAGAGAGGAAGGACCTGTCACCTACCACACTTGCAGATCACAAAGGCTCTGCCTGAACACTCTCCAAAGGGTTTAAAGGAGGTCTTTTGTGACCCCAGACAAGCTGGGGCCAAACAGAGAGGAAGGGGATGCCCGACACCTTAGTGGGGTGAAAACGTCTAGAAGCTGTCTCCATTTTAAAGTGGGCACCAAGTTATGTTGAACCTCAGACCCCAACTCTTCAGTACACATCTGGATCTGTTGTAGACTCAGAAGAAGAACTGCTGTGCTGCTTTGCTGCAAAAAGTTCTTCTATTCTGCTACCCTGCTGTCCTGCCCTGCAGCCCTTCTGCCTGATTGAAATACAGAACCTGGATCTTGAAACCAGAAGCCTAAAAGGGCCAGTAGACTGACCTCCTGATACAAACCTCCAGGACAGAACATCATCACTCAGCTTGAACCCAGCATCTGGACTCAGTCTGCTGTGGGTCTTACCAACCCTCCAAGTGTCGCCACCCCAGCCCTAGTCCCTTGGAAATGGGTCTGAAGGTGCTCTGCCAGCCCAGCTGTGGTCCCCATAAGAACCAATGTGAATCGACACAAAGCCTCGCTGCATACCAGCCTCTTCAGAATTAACACTGATCGGTGGAAAGCCCTGCAAAGCCTCACCTCACAGTTGCCAGTTCCATTGAAACTGACGCAAATTTCAGCAAAATCCTGCCACTCAGCTTCATTGGAACCAACGTCAGGTGACATGAAGACTTGTAAAGCAATGCTGAGCAGACAACGTACCAGGTTTTAAGGTGCTCTGTTCAATGGGTCCCTGTAGCAGGCTCATGATCCATCACAGTCAGCGTGAACTTGTGACTTTGTCTTGGTCCGGCGCGACCAGATACCACAGTTGGTGCTTTGGGCTTTATATGGTTCAAAATCTGTTTTTATTGTCTCAAGGCTATAAAAGAGTATCAAGGCAACAACAACAAGCATCGCAACACTTATGAATAGAGTCATGAGAACACAGTGCAAAGAAATTTCAACAACCCCCTAGCTTCTCCTCTGCCCCGGGAGCACTCACTATCTTCAGACGTTTGAGAGGTTGCCTAGTCAGCATGTGCAGCATATGTCCATCATCTTTCACAGTCAGGGTAGGAGGGACCATAAAAGTTCAGCAGAGCAAAAGCAAGTATTTGGGACACATCAGTTTCTGGAATTCTTGGGACAGAGAGAGATGTAAGGTCGCTAGAGTACTCTGAAGGAGTCCCCTTGAGAAGTTGGTACAAAGGTTAGCTTTAACATCCCAAGGATTTGCCATAGGTGGTGGAGCCAGCCTAGATGTGTCGGGAATGTGCCAATACCCCAGTGTGCAAGGATAATCTGGTGAGCTGCTCCTAAAGCCAGGCTGATATGGCAACTTCTGTGGGACTTGAGTGGGAAGGTTAGTGCATTGGGGAGTCCCAGGATCATGTAGGCTAGGAATTAGGGAAGTTGCGTGTCTAGATGTACATCTATGTTGGTAAGGATCGCATCCAGAATTGTGCTAGATTAGGGAGTGCATAGTACTTCTGCAGGTGACCAAAGAGTAGAGGACCCTCCTTGTAAAAAAAAAACAAAAAAAAAACAACAATATGCAGCGGATCGACAGCTGACCTTTTGCCACAGGGGTAACGCAGTTTTAATAAGGCTGGGCGTGAAATCTATATTACCCACTATTGGCTTCAGAGGGGATGGGAACGTAGATAAATCCTTTTGAGTTGCCATGCTGTCCCATATCTATAACACAATTTTTTTAACCGGAAGGGAGCAGAGGCCCCCATGCGAGTTGTGACCTTTCCATAAATGGGACCTTCCACAAGTCAATGTCCATGACTACACAATTCATAAATAGCTGGTGTTTCAACCGTATAGCAGAGTTGAGCTGCCTGATAATAGTATAGGGGAGTCAGAATCCCCAGTCCTCCCTCAGCCTGGGGCCAGTAGCTCTGGTCCTGATTCATCAAGGGGCACCCATCCACTAAGTAGTGCATTGCCGCTTGCAAAGAGTGGATCATCCCAGCGGAAGGTTCAATTTGGAGGGTCTGGAAAAAGAAAAGGATTTGCAGGAAGATGGTCATCTTTATCGCCGCCACTCGGCCAAACCAGGAGAGATGATATAATTGCTTATAAGCAAAATCCTTGATGACCTGTCGAAGGAGTGTCTGGTAGTTGAGGGTTGTAGTGTCTGCTACATTCATAGCTTACTGTATATCTATGTATGGAATGGATGTCTTATGTCCTCTGTGTGGGAACTCTACGAAACAGATGTGCCTCCATGTCAGAAGGTAGAGTGAGGTTAAGGGCCTAAGATTTGTGGAGGTTTATCCAGAAGCCAGCCACACCTCTGAATATCTCCGCCTCCTCTGAAAATGCTGGGTGGGCACTAAGAGGGTTGTCTGAAGCCACAATATCATCATCTGCATAAAGGCTGATGGTGTGGTCATCCCCGCTGTTAGACTTTTCATCCTTGGCATGGTCTCCCCTAACTTTTTGCCTCTGTTTCCTAGGCTGCTGATGTGTGCTGGACTCTGTTTTTGCTGTTTTTGTTACTCTGGGCACTTTACCACTGCTATCCAGTGCTAAAGTGCACGTGCTCCTGTATAAAATGTGTATGTAATTGGCTGTCCATGATTGGCATATTTGATTTACTGGTAAGTCCCTAGTACAGTGTGCTAGAGGTGTCCAGGACCTGTAAATCAAATGCTACTAGTGGGCCTGCAGCACTGGTTGTGCCTCTCACAGTAGTAGCCCTGTAACATGGATCCGACCTGCCACTGCATTGTCGGTGTGTGCAGTTTTAAACTGCCAATTCGACTTGGCAAGTGTACCCACTTGCCAGGCCTAAACCTTCCCTTTTCTTACAAGTAAGACACCCCTAAGGAAGGCCCTAGGTAGCCCCATGGGCTGGGTGCAGTGTATGTTTAAGGTTGGACATATACTAATGTGTTTTATATGTCCTGACAGTGAAATACTGCCAAATTCGTTTTTCACTGTTGCAAGGCCTATCTCTCTCATATGTTAACATGGGGGCTACCTTTAAAAAATGATTAAAGCGTAGCTTCCCTTTGGGAGCAGATAGACATGTGGAGTTTGGGGTCTCTGAGCTCACAATTTAAAAATACATCTTTTAGTAAAGTTGGTTTTAAGATTGTGTGTTTGAAAATGCCACTTTTAGAAAGTGAGAATTTTCTTACTTAAACCATTCTGTGACTCCGCCGGTTTGTGGATTCCTGTCTGGGTCAGTTTGACAGTTGAGATGTTTGCACCTCTCTCTAGACAGTGACACAAAGGGAGCTTGGGTGTAGCCAGCATATCCCGATGAGCCATCTATGCTAGGAGGGAGGGGAGGAGTGGTCACTTACACCTGACAGGGCTGTGCCTGCCCTCACACAATGCATTCTCCAACTCCTTGGTGAGTGTCTGGGGCCTGGCCTGGGCAAGGCAGAATTTCACAAACAAGAGAGACTTTCCTTTGAAGTAAGCCTACTTCAAAGGGCAAAATGGGTTTATACCAAAACCACAGACATTAGATCAGTTCTGGACATCAAGAGGAACCTGTGCCTGGAGAAAGGGTGAGGAGATGTGCTGCCCTGCCTGAGACTGTGCCTTGGGGGGCTCTCCTGCAGTTGCTGCTTTTGCCTGTGTAGGAGGACAAAGACTGGACTTTGTGTGCCTTCCTGCTTGTGAAGAAATCTCCAAGGGCTTGTCCAGAGCTTGCCTCCTGTTGTTGAAGTCTCAGGGCCATCAAAGACTTCTTCACCCAGCACCTGGACTCTCTGCTGAGGCCTGGCAAGTGGTGCCCTATCCAGTTCCTGGGGCCTTGGAAGGTGAAGCTGGCAGACCAACACTGAAAGTCCACGCACTGACTGCTGTGCAGGAAAAATATTTGATGCACCTTCCGAGATGCGGCTGAAAAAATACGCGCCGCCGTCTTCGCAGCAGAAATCGCAGCTCCACCAGCATCGCGGCACGAAAATTGAAGTACAGAGCTGGAAGAAAGATGCGCTGCACCTGCCGACAGAGGCTGTTAATGACGCAACCCACATTGCGCCGTTTTGCTCATACCGTGCGGCAGGATTTTCGACGCAAACCTTGCTGGGCATGGAAAAATGACGCAGCGCCTGCCCCGACCCGAGTGCTGCCCAGATTGATGCATCGCTCCACTGCGGGGAGGAAAAACAACACACGCCGACACGGCTGGAGAAGGAGAAATGGCGCACAGTCTCGCTTGCGGGTGAGGAATCAACGCACTGCTTACCTTTTTCGACGCACACTCATCTGTGCATGTTATTTTGACGCTAACCAGGTACTTTTCAATGCTAACAGTGTTTTGCCTGTTTTCTCAAGGATTTAAGACTTTTTTTGCTTTTTAATTAATAACTTGACTTGTGTATGTTGGATTTTTGTCCTTTTGGTCTTGTTTTGTTTAGATAGATATTTCTGTTTTTCTAAACCTGTGTCATTTTGTAGTGTTTTCATTAAGCTACTGTGTATGTTGGTACAAAAACTTTACACCTAACACTCTGAAGTTAAGTCTGCCTGCTCGTGCCAAGCTACCAAGGGGGTGAGCGGGGGTTAGCTGAGAATGATTCTTCTTTACCCTGTCTAGAGTGAGGGTCCTTGTTTGGACAGGGGGTAACCTAACTGCCAACTAAAGACTCCCTTTCTAACACCCGCCAAAATATACCCCCGTGACATTCGGCTTATCACGCACTCTTTGAGCGGGAGGCTCCATGTACAATGCAAACAACAACGTGACAATGGGCACCTTTACTGTGTTCCACTACAGATGAGGAAGGGAGCTGGCATGTGGCTTTTGACCCAGACGGTCATCCTCGGCTTGACGTAATTACTCAGAATTCAGGTGTGGAGCCATACCCCAAAACCGAAGCAGTTAGCATCCTCTCAAGATAGGGCAAATGGACACAGCTGAGCGCCTTCTCAGCAACTATGGCCAGGAGCATAATGTCCTGTTTGGAATGTTTAGCTTTGTCAGTGAAATGGAGAATCCTCTTGGTGTTATTGCTACACTGGCGTTGTGGGACAAAGCCTCCCTGGTCTAGGACTATCAGACCAGGCATGAGCAGATTCAAGTGAGCTGCCCAAATGCTCATACTGAGCTTAGCATTAACTTTGAGGATGGAGATGGGTTGATAGGACCCGCTTTGTTTTTTGTCCTTTTGGGCTTATTGGTGACAATGATAGATGATTACATCATCGAGGGCAGAACCGTGGATGGGACAGTAATTGAGTTGTATAGCTGGATCAAGATCGGGGTGAGTCATGCAAAAGGTCTTATAGAACAGCACCAGAAACACATTTAGTCCTGGCGACTTGAGAAACTTCTGTTGGGCTGTAGCGGATATGATCTCTTTTATTTGGAGGTGGTGATCTCTCCTGTTTGCCTGGTCTCCTGTAAGCTGTGGTGTGCACAAGCCCTATAAGTATATGTTTAGGCGATCAGGCGGTAAAGTTTTGGCCGAGTATAGGTCCTCATAAAAGTCCCAGAATCGGGAGACTATAATTCTGTCTCCATAGATCTCCGTACCATCACCCTTTACTAAGGACTCCACACTCATTTTCTGTTGCTGAACTTGCAGCCTGTTAGCTGGAAGTTGCCTACACCTGTTCCCTATGACATGAAAGGAATCTTTCAGACGGAGATGGGAATTTTTGGCTTTGGCACAATCCAGTCCATAGATTGCAGGACTGGAGAGGAGTAGGCAAGCATGTTTTTTAAATAATTTTTAATTGATTTATTTATTTTTACACAATGCCAGCGAGTGTGAGAAACTCACTGCCTTCAGCCTCAACAGCAGAGCTCTTAATCATGGCCTGCTATGAAAACGGTTTATATTGGACCATGATTTAGAACTTTGGGGTTGTGTCTAAGGGTATTCCTGTCGTGCCTGAAAGTATTTCGATATATCTACCTGATTACCCTACCACTTTCAAAAACAGTCAGCCACCAGTGCCACAAGTCCAGTTTCTTACAACACTGCCTAGTGATCCCGAGTCTCCTTGTACCTCACATCAACAGACAAAGACTGCAGCAATCACCGGCATGCCAAGACGTCAGCCATCAACGTGGGAGATGCTGTGCTGGTGAAGGACAGGCATTTAGGATGCAAATTCCGGCTGCCATTCAAACTAGTGCCATGACGGGTGACATGCCACCTGGGAACCATGGTCACTCTAAACATAGGAGGGGAAGCCATCACACAGAACAATTTGTTCTTCAAACAATGCCCAACGGGATATATGTTATGGCAAGAAAGCCTGGAAGATGAAGTGTGGAAAGATGCAAGCCCAGCAGTGGACACCAAGCTTTTTGGCTTACAGTTTCCCTGGTAGAACAAGGACAGGGGGCCATCCCCTAAGACTGGGAAGAACGGAGGACTGAAGAGGAGATGCTGACAAACACTAGAAGCAGTGCCTCTTAGTATAGACTGAGGGAGAATGCTGCTCCTTGAAGCAGGCTTCAAGACTATTATGACTGTGTTGACTTGAAGATTTACAACTGGGCTGGAAGTATTGATGTGTTTTCTTTGTGGGTTTCCGTAAACGATGGGAGGGGTGGAGTTTTGTGGACGTCACTCCTGGAGTGAGTGGAATGGTCCACAGAAAGAGGGGAAAATTGTATCCTCCCTGCCAGAAGGGGTCTGGATGGTTGCACTCAGAGATGACACGTCAGGGCTGATAAAAGTACCAGTATTAGTAAATTAGTAGTTTATACTATAGATCTGTGTTCATGTCCTTATTGCCCCATATTACACGCATCTGACTTAGGTATGGAAACAGTTATGTGTATCAATACATTAGGGTATGACTGAACTTATGTCTGTGTGTTTGTATATGTTAATGCTTTCCGTGTAAGCCCTAGAAAGGAAGTTGACAGGCAGCATGTGGATTTGAAGCTAGCAAATGTTGCACTCTTGGCTCATTTTTACATCCGTAATGCAAGAGACCATCCTCTGCAAAAGATCTACAAGAATGCAAATTGTATTTAAAAATAATCCATTAAAAAAAGCAGTCATGAGTTTTCTGTCAATCGAAGCACACAATACCGTCTTGAAGGGGATACATTGGACAAAGATATGAAGGTTGATCGCTTATCATTTGCTGTGGGCTGGCCCACTCTTCACTCCAGCCTCCCAAGCTTTGTTTTCATGTTCGTCACGTTGCCTGTTCAGAAGTATGCAAGCCACGCCCAAGGTGGCTCAAACATTCTTCTTCTGTCACTCAAGCATCTTGTGTCAGCAGGAGCGGTCAAGTGCACTGTGCATATAATGGCATTAAACAAAGGCATTCAGTGTAGTTTGTGATCCGGCCGGCCGTTAATGCCGCACTTTCCACTGCACCAATATCAGTGTGAAAAATGGTCGTCATTAGCGTTGCAAAGATGAGAAGGATAAATATAGATCTTTTCTGAATACAGCTGCGCCACTTGAGGTACCAAGTAAATTACGACAGCGCATTTTCCAACATGGAAACAGGAAATCGGCGCCTTCCTATCGGTTCCCTCACCAAGATTGATGGGATGTGCTTAATGCTGGCTATTAATTGAGTTGAGGTTATAGGGTTATCAATTTGTCCAAGAAAGTGGGGACGTGAAGCAGAGAGTTGGAGCAGACAAAATTATATTGGAATTATATCTTGTTAGATCAGGTCACAAACATCCCAGCTCGGTCCTCGTGAGGGGACAACTGTGCTGCAAGTTTTAGTACGACCCAAATAAACTCATTACAGCGTAAGTGAATTTAAGGAGCGGCAAATGACGAGCACTCGACTCAGTTCTTACCAAAGGCCCTTAACTTTGGGCAAAATTGGTTCTAATCTAACCTCTGATTTGTTCTTTCTACAAATGTTGCAATAAACATTCCTTTGAGGGGAAATTGCTCAGAAAAATGCCTCAGTCAATGAGTGTGAATACGAAAGGTTTCGCATGCATGGTGATCTTTGTATCAAATGTTTTGGTTATAATTAAACTTTGAATGAAGCTATCTGGGTTGGTGACAGCTATTTTCAGATTCATGAAGTAGACTGCAAACATATACGTAAGTAAATATATTTTTAAAAAAAAACTAAAAACTAAAAAAAAACACTTTCAGAGTGGTTTTGAAAATTTCCTTAACTCCAGTCCTCAACTTCCGCAAGAAACTGCAGACCTGGCTTTTCAACTAGGAGCTCTGGCGGACCTACGCTTCTGCTCCAGTGCCTGGATACCCTCATGGGGGATAAGCTGCACCATACACACCTACATAACAATGTGTTTTAGACTTCTGAAACTCGCATTATAATGGAAATGTTATCGTATTGTAAATAGCAAAACATAGGTAGCAGGAATATTATATCATCAAAGTCTGAAGATTATTATGTAATTAGATTATATAACATATCATTATATTGATTTTATAATTTACCAATAAATTGACAATCACGTGGCTGGAGGCATTACAATGGAGACAGCTGTATTTCAGTAAAGTTCATTGTTATTGCAGGTGGCACAAAAGGCATCACATAACTGACCATTCATTGATCAATAGACATGACACAGGGATTTTTGGATGAAGAATGAGGCACACTTTGCCCAAACGCCTGCAAAAGTGACACCATGTGCCTAAATATGCAATTACATTAATTACTACCCATAACATTAATGACTACCCATGACTACAAAATGCCACTCAACCACATTCAATGTTCAGTATTCACATCTTTAATTTTAGTTAATAAAATCTATTACACTGAAATAAAATAATCTAAAAACAGGTAAAATAATAAAAGTCCAATATGCAATGAGCCAATGTGCAGTTACAGTAGACAGTAAGGGCCAGATGTAGCAAAGGATTTGCGCGTTGCTAACTGCGAAAATCGTAGTTTGCGAGGCGCAAATGCCTCTTTGCCATGTAGAAATGCATATTGCGAGTCGGGACCGACTCGCAATATGCATTTCAGAATCTCAAATAGGAAGTGGTGTTCCCTTCCTAATTGCGATTCGGAGTGGTATGCAATACCATTTGCGACCGCATATGCGGTCGCAAATGGTGTCGCAGTTACCATCCACTTCAAGTGGATGGTAACCCACTCGCAAATTGGAAGGGGTCCCCATGGGACCCCTTCCCCTTTGTGAATGGACCACAAATTATTTTTTCAGGGTAGGTAGTGGTCCAAGGGACCACTACCTTTCCTGAAAAAATACCGAAACTAAAGGTTTCGTTTTTTTTTTTAAGTGCAGCTCGTTTTCCTTTAAGGAAAACAGGCTACACTTAAAAAAAAAAAACTGCTTTTTTGAAAAGCAGTCACGAACATGGAGGTCTGCTGACTACAGCTGGCCTCCATGTTAGCGAGTGCCTATAGTCGCTATGGGGCCGCAATTTGCGACCCACCTCATTAATACTAATGAGGTGGGTCTTTGCGACACCGTTCTGCATTGGAAATTGCGACTTGCAATTTGCGAGTCGCTCCGACTCGCAAATTGCAAGTTGCAATTTCCAACTTTGCTACATCTGGCCCTTAGTGCTTTGCTAAGGCAGCAACTAAAAGTAGTGACCCAGCCACCAAAAAACAAGGTCTTATGGTAAGACCTGACCTGACTGCTGGTTTTGGCCAGTTGTTACTAAATGTGTTAAGATCCTTGGGTAAAAAGCAGATAAAAATATGCAAAGTGTAATGTGCAAGGGACCAGTGTGCATTTACGGTGTGTAGTCAGTTCTTTACTCAGGCAGTTGGAGGGTATAAATAGCGACGCAGTCACCAAGGACAAGGGTCACGGGATAGGACCTGACCTAACTTGCTGGGATTCAGCCAGTTCATGTAAAGATGCATTGAAATAATTTGGTCCCCAAGATCGGAGACTCCCTTTACATCTTGTCCTTCCTGACACAGACTGATTTTGTACTTTGTTATTGGGATTTGCCTTGGTTGTGGCATGGCACAACCACAGTCGTTAAGGAGAGCTGTTGCCTGAGTATTTTGACAAATTTAGCACATCTTGCCAGTGCCCAAGGAGCAAAGTTCTTAAAGCAGATTGCAGAAGCATCTTGATACGTGCGCACCCCTAGAAACAAGAACACTGGCTTAAGCAACAGTCTCCTTTGATGGTCTAAAGATGGGCAACAGCATAGCAGATGTAGCCAAGTTTCATGAATGTACTTACATAACCTGCAGTTATTTGTACCTCCTCAGCCAACCCAGACAAGAAATCTGTTTCTGTGTTTATGGCCGCTTTCTAGCAAGGTAGGTGTCATTCAGGGGTTGCACCATTACCAGGTTTCTTACTGATAGGAGGTCTTGCTCCCTTGAGGTCTCCTTCAGTTGTTGATTGATTGCTTTTTTCCAGGCGGTAAAAAGTACACCCCCAACTTGAAGGACTGCTTCATCAATGTGGAGGGACACAATCGCACTCCTTGCTTGGTTGGACCAATGATTACCTGTAGCTTCAAATTTGAATTTCAGGTGGCCCTTTAATGAATTCATTTGGGATTTCCGTGACCAAATATAAAATTTCAGCATCTAAACTTTGCAGTCTAATGATTGGTTCTCTAGGCCCAGTTCTAGCCTCAGCCTTGAGCAACATGTATATTGTTCATGTTTATTGCCACACTTGTTAGGTAGGTTTTGACGACCCCATTCCTGGTCTCTTATCTGGTTCCCAGTTGCTGCTGCAGTAGGTCTACGTCTGAGTATTGCTCGGGATTCTGGATTGCTGCATGATGGAGTCTTTGGCGTTCAGCAGTTGAGATTAGAATCTGTGGGGCATATTTAAGAGCCACTACTTCCATCTTGGCACCGCCACAGCGTCATTTTTTTTAAGCTAAGGCAGTGCTAAAGTGGCTTTTTCCATGAGCCATATTTACAAAGTGGCGCTCCATTGCTCCACTTTGTTGTTCTGGTGCTAGAAGGCCCACAAAAATGGTGCTCCACTTTTTCCATGAGCCATATTTACAAATTGGTGCTTCTCTATTCCAATTTGGCGTTCTGGCGCTAGGAGGCACACAAAAATGGCCCTCCACTTTTTCCACAAGCCATATTTACAAAGTGGTGCTCCACTTTGGCATTCTGGCACTAGGAGGCCCACAAAAATGGAACAGTGAAATTTAACAGATTTCAGTGCATCATTTTAACACTCCCATAGGAACCTATGGTCCTCCTTGCACTTTGCTACACTAGCGCCAACATTTTTTCTACCCTAGTGTAGCAAAGTGCCTCAACAGCATCAAAAATGTTGACACTATTGTGCTAAGAACTGCCATTGTGCACCATATATTATAAATACGGTGCAACTATGGTGTCATTCGGTACCAGTACAGGGGGTGCAGAAAAAGTGGTGCATCAGCTCTGATCCACCGCTTTTTCTTGAATTTGGGACCATGTTTTTAACTTCAATAACGTTCTCTTTTTCCTTTTTTTTTCCACGACATAGCCCAATCCATCATGTCAGATATTAGTGTCCTGGTCAGAAGGTGGCTAATTACTATTTAAACTACACACTAAGGACTGATCCTTACATCCATACGACTGTACTTTGTTGCTTGATCTGAAACAGGCTGTGCTGTTTTCCACTCTTCTGTCTCTTCTCCAGATTGCCATCCTACTCTGTCTGATAGATTTTGCCTGCTCTCATAAGCATAGAATTAAGAGGGCAGAGTGCCTCCTTGCACTACATTAGCGTCTTTTTTATGCTAATGTGGCCCAATGAGGCATATTGTATGCTGTTAGGGGGCCAAATAAATGGTACAAAGAAATATAAAAGATTTCTTTGTGCCTTTTTTTGGGCATTTTTAATGCCAGCTCAGAGCAGGCGTTAACCGGGGGTACGCCATTATTTATAATGGGCCCCTATGTACTGTTCAGGGCTAGCACCAACATTTTGGAGTTAACCCTGAACAGTACATCAATAGCATCAAAAATTCTGTTGCTATTGACCCCTACTGTGCGCCATTGTGCGCCTAATTTCAAATACAGCGCAAACATGTTGGCGATAGGGGGGCACTAAGGGACGCAAGACAAGTGGTGCTTCATTGGGTACAGCGCCACATTCCTTAAATCTGCCCAATCGTTTTTTGCTTTTTGGTTGAGATTATTTTTCCTTTGAATGTTCATTCCCAGTTGCCCGCTTTTGGACAGTACTGAACTGATTTATTTTTTAACAAAGATCAGTGTCAATCTATTAGGATTCGTGTGCCATATCTCAGACATAAGAAGGTACCACCAACTCAGCAAGCCAGATCTGCAGCCCTTTGCAAAGTTATTAGATTGAAATTGGATTTGGATTTGGAGAGGGAAAACAAAACTGTGTCATGTTAGTCTGGTTTAATGAGATCATTATTGATAGTAGAGGCCCCTGTGTTGGCTTCTTTTTGTACCATCAAAAGGCAGAAGAAAAATTAGGAATCAAGTGTTTCTAATTATGTATGAGAGTTAAAGTTAGCCAATTCGCTAGTATGGCAACGGGATTACAGAGATGTGCAATAGGAGGCACTGAGAAAAAAATTGCAATAATGTCTAGTTAATGAGGAAGTAGTTATAGATCACTGACTCCTGAATTCAAGATGTGACTGAAGTGCATGCCATTTGGACAGAATTATTTAGGCGAGCTGTGAAATTGGAAAGTCCAGTGAGAATTCTTCTGTTTTCATCTTAACCAGTTTACTGTCTTGCCTGTTAATGGAAGATGGATAGGCGTATGTCTATCTGAAATGGAATGTAGACTTTATGCAGAAAACTGTGTTCAGTGGTTCAAACGAGATGTGTTTTCCCTAAATCAATATATCTGCAAAATAATTTTTCATCCAAGGATCAAGTCTCTCACTTATGTCAACCACCTTGAATGTTGAAACTGATGAACTTAGGGTCAATGGTGACGTGCAAAAGAACCTGATGTGATCATTACTTGAGATAGTATTTTTATTCCATAAAAAAATGTGTATATATGACTGCAATTTAGTTAGAATCGGCATATTTAGCTATAATTTAAGTTTGAATCTAAATGCATAAAACAAAATACTGTCAAATACCATCTGCCAACCATACCATGAACATGGACTTTGTTTGTAACTTTAACATGCACTTTCTAAATTGACATTAGATTTGTTTCTGAACCCATCCATCGCTTAAAACGTGTCATTCTATACTGCTATCACACGCATGCACACTCACACACAATTATTTATGTTCCTCAGTGAAGGTCACCACCTTATTGCAATGGATCAGACACAGTTTCCATTGAAAAGGGCCTTTTTTAAATTTGGCTATAACTTTAAACCCATGGAAGGATCTGTATGAACTCTTGCGAGTCACTAGATCAGTAAGAAACAGCAGGATACATTTCATGCCAATTCATAGAGGGGCAGATAGGGCGGAGGTTTAGAAAGAGGTAATTCTCAATTTTACAACCACAAGCAACTTTGCTAAAGTCTACAGCCTATACCGCTAAACATATTTACACCAAACTTGGTACAAAAGGGTATCTTTTCTCAAAAACTATGTTTTTGTTCGTTTAGTATAAGTTCGTTCAGTATTTTTTCGGAGACTACGATATTTCCAATTTACCCCAGTCTGTTTGGTTGAAAATAGAGTCATTTGAATGTTTCTTTAACTAGAAATAGGTCTACACAATGCTGCCATTGCACCAATTTGCTGGTAATACTCAAAAGTGGTCTTTTCCTGCGCCTTCTCAGTTTCTGTTTATTTTAAAAGCATTTTCAAAGGAATGCCCACCAAACCTCACCAGACAAAGTAGTCTAATAGAGCTGAAACAGGTCTCGAAAGTAACAACACTTTACTGGGAATATTTCTAATGTGTTATATGTCCTCCACCACAGTATACTCTCCTCAAAGCACTTAGGCTTGCAGGAAACACATTAAGTTTCCCAACAATCAGGCAACAGTCTACAGAAGAGCAGACATGTCCCCTTTCGTTTGGTGGCAAATAAGCAAGTTGGCTTGGCTACACGTCTGAATTAAATACATTGCGGCTGGCACTTTCAACTGAATGGTTAGGCAACTGCACGTGCATTTTCTTCACAGCTACATCAGTTTTTAACCCATCTCTGCTACTTCTTTTCATGTTTTATTGACCCCCAAAGTGAGCCGACCTGAGTTTATTTCTCACACTTTACATTCTTCCTTTTACTATCGCATAAAGGAATTCCCACTTTGGAAGATTGGTCTGCAGGACTACACATCTCGGAGGTTCCATTCAAGGCAAACTAAACCATAGCAGAGAGCCTTGCAATGTGTTCGAGACTTCCCACGATTCTAATGCCATTATTGCTGGTGCTGCGAACTTCACAAGAGAGATGAGGACAGATGGGCAAGAAGTGAACCTGCCCAAGCTGAACAAGAGAGCTGGTAAGCTTTCTTGGTAGCTACACGCTAATCATTCAATGCTTCACTCTCTAATCGTCTGCCTTTCTCAGTGGATCATGCAGAAATCTGGTGATCAACAGATGTCCATAAGGGACATTATAATAATATACCATGTGTCCTCTAAACATTACAGCCTGGCTGACAGACCTATATAAAATGTAAATTCCTATTTTTTATACACGGAGCCAGATTATTTAAATTTATCTTTGGCCCTTTCTATTTCAACCTGCACTTTATATATACTGTGAATCCGGCTTTAAAAGGCATTACCAAACTGTAGGTATATTTTTGAGTTGAATATTTATTTCTCCATGAGAATTATCCAGCATCATGCCTGTCTGTTTTCTGTAAGGCGTCCTGGGTACGATATAAAATTATTTTCCCTCTGGAAAAAAATGTTATTTCACAGACCGAGTGCTAGGACATTAACACCATTTTGGCCTCTGCATCTACACTTACCATACAATATGTGGACTCATAGTAATTACACATTCCAGTGTTACCATGGTTTTCATACTTCATGACAGGCCAGTTGCACAGTATTAGGGATTGTACAGAGCATACAAGTAAAACGGAACATAAAGTAGCTGCAGCCGGTTTAGCACTTTGCCCACACAGTTGTTCAAAACCCAAGGCCCTGATTTGAAAGAAAATGATAGAGTGTGACGCTGCACTGAAATTGGCAGTGCTGAGCTCCGTCATTTTCACAACTCAGGGATGTGTCGTATTTATTAGAATATGGTGCATCCCTCTGTTGCCCCTTGCGCCGGCACTAAATTTGCAGCCGAGTCCAACGCAGCCACAATGCAAGGATGGCTGCCTTGAAGGGGAGGCTGTTTTGCGCAGGAAGGGACACCTTCCTGCACAAAACAATGTTTAATTATGATTTCCTCTTACTATGTGTGCAGCACACATAGAAAGAGCAAAAAACAAGGAGAAATGAAAGTATTTCTCCTCGTTGTGCAACTCTAATACCACCCCTGGGGTACGCCTCCTTGTAAGTATATGCCACTGGAGCGTTACATAAAGTGATGCACCAATGGTGCTAGGGGCTCTTAAAAATATGCCCATAAGTACGGAAAAAATAGGGCACATGATCAGCATGAGAAATTTCCTACACTCACTGTCAGAAAACTGTCGACTTTATAAATGATGATTATGGACCTGATTTAGATATTGGCATACAAGTTACTCCATCACAATGTTGACATATATCCCGTCTGCCAAAATGTAAGTCCCATTATATCCAGTGGATTTTGATTTCGGCGTACGGGATAGTCATCAATGCTGTGATGAAGTAACTCATCTTCCAATATCCAAATCAGGCCCTATGTCTCTTATTCTGATGTTTGAGACCAAATTGCTGCTAAATTCAAGTGTATGTACAATGCCATCATGCATTTTGTCATGTAAAGTATTGCTTTGTTTTTTATACATGTTTAAGGGACTGGTTTGGGATTGGGGTGCATTCCATTTCTAAGAGAGTCATTAAACATCTTTCGTTTTGTACAAGTGTCTATTGGTAAGGGGTTTAGAGCTGAGTCATATGGGTTTCAGTTGCAGCTTATGTGCAAAGTTCCTGAGCATATTATATACAACTAACAGGCACTGAGTTAGTTCACCACTTATTGGTAACTGTCAGTTTTTTGCATGGATTTTAAACTGGAACTAAATGGCATTTATATTAAGGGCATTAAGCAAATCAAGTACAAGGGGGCCGAGTGAGTTTTCCAATAAATCACATTTGTCCTGTTCAAGCGTTGTATCCTGGGCTAAGAAAACACCCAAGAATCGTTTGGACTTATATTTGTGAGCCCAGCAAACTTCAGTTTGACATAAGGGAAGACATGTCGCCTTCTTTTTTACCGACTGTGATGGTGCAACTCCTAAAGCTCTATTATATTTCCTCCCTCATTTAAACGAGGGTTCCTTTGGCAAACTCAAGAACATTTTCTGCCACCAGCACATTACACACTATTACAGGTGTAGCATTGTTTCTCCTCCAAGGGCCACATATTTGAGGTCATACCAGTGGTGCTTTACAGCACATGCTATTGGAGGTTGGAAGAACATTTAACTGCTATCTACGAGAATCCTGTAGGACAGTTTAGTAACTCACTTGCTACCCTCTACCCTCTCCAAAGGTAGGTCATGATAATCCTGGAGGAGACATGGAGTAGGAGTTGGAGCCAATGCTTTATTACTATTTTCTAGAGCATTCAATTTTTTCTTTGTGGAAACCTTGAACCAGTATCTATCAGAACCCCTCGCAAAGGCTGCAGAGGTGTCCTCCCTTCGCTCCCTGAAAGTAAATGTGTATTTCTTACATTGTCCCCATCGCCTAAAAGGTAGGATGGCGCAGTAAAAGTTAATGTAACATGCATATAATGCAAGAATTGACTCAACTGTATTTATATCATACTCATAAACACCATAATCATTTGCATACCACATACCATAAAACCAAATAGACTTTTGCCCTTTTCAATCATAGTTGTTACAATTACTCAATTGGATGGTGCTAATTTATAGGAAGTTTAGATGAAGGGAAGTCCGAGAAAGCCCCAGTGTTAGAGCAACAGGTTTAACATATGGCTTTTTAGCACATATTCACATTTTTAAGTAATTTTTTAAGCAAATATGCCTAGATGGATAGTTAGGAAAGACAAAGCAGCAAATAACATAAGGGCCTAGTCACAATAAAAGTGAAAATAGAGGGAGATTTACACCTCTGTCTGAACTAAATGTTATGTTTTTTTTTTTGTTTTGTTTAATTTCGCAAGAACAACCTGCAAAGCATCCTAGACATATGTTTCCAGAATGCACTTTTGGGAATGTCATGTCACTTCTATAGCAGAGAACTCCGCACAGGGGAAAAGAAGCCTCTGTTTTTTCACCACAGGGACTTATGTTACATTTTAGAAAGCCCTTGCCTACATCACCAGCACGTCTGGGTGTGATTCGTATCCAGGGCTGTCTTTACGGTGGTGAGACCGGTGCAGCCGCACTTGGCACAGACATGTGGGGTGCTGTGTTTAAAATAACTTGCGGTTTCGAAGACGCATATTTCAGACTTCTTTGTGTCTAGCAGTTTTCGGGAAGTAATAAAAATATCAAGAAAACTCGAGTGATTAATGATCCGTCAGGAGAGAGATAGAAGTTTTGTCTAGTTGCAGTTTTGCTTCATCATAAATTAGTGCAGAGGGATAACGTGCCTGCTGCAAAGAACATGTACCATGCAGATAATAGAACTGAGTGTAAGTGTACTATGAGAAGCGGTATTAAAAAATTAAATCTATGTTAGAAAAGGGCTGGTGCCATGTGACAGATATTTTTGCAAGTGGCGTGCTACCTTATTTTGGCATGCAGTATTCTGAATGTGATCCTTGAAGTGTACATCTGCATTTGGCTAGGCAGTCAAAGATGTCGCTTGGGGAAAAAACAACACTCTAACCACCCTATCACCAACAACACCCTATCACCCACAACACCCCCACGGGCAGGCCATGGCTAGCCACCATATATACTGCTCCCGCAAGATGGGGGACCCTCCGAAATATGGCCAGACAGTCACAAATGTTCCTTGGGAAAAACCACCCACAACACCCCCTACAACACTGTAAAAAACACCAAAACAAGGTCAGTTGGGTTAGGGGTCGAAAGACCCCCAGCCGTATTTATTTATACATATACACAAAGCACATTTTTATTTCACTTTATGCACAGTAACCCAGAGTTTTAAATCTTTGCTTACAGAGATTAAGTCCTAGCCTTAACAGAGACGCTAGTACACAGAAGTTACCTATTCATACCTAAGATTGTTCCTGTGCACCATTCAAATTATACCCTTATGAGTGAGATTATGACTGGTAGCAGAGTCCCTTCCTCTTAAAACATTTTATCCAATAAATCTAGACGTAGACGGATCTCTCATTATGGGCGGAACCCATCTATGACCTACTATACTGGGATGTCTCCATGTAAGGGGCCAATCTGATCACTAGGATACCTACCTTGGGCATCCCCTACACCCAGCTTCCTACCCCCAAGGACCTGTGCTAGCTTGCACCCACTCTATCTGTGCAGTGATTGCCAGGTAAGGACCATGTCTCAGCAACTGCCCTCCAACCCCTGTGCTCCTGGAACAAGTTGACTTGCTGCCAGCACCCCTTGATGCCCCTGCATCATCCTGATTGCCTGATCATAGGAGGCATACTTGACACAGCATAAGGCCCCAATGATTGCTTCATTCACAGACTGTCCCTTAGGTGCAGAGAGGTTGCGTATTACCCTGTACCCCCCCCCCCAGCTCTTTCATACTGACCACTCCCAGTAGGGGATCATACAAAATTCTCAAGTCAGACAGCCGCAAAGTGAACTGCCACCCTCCCCAGGTTCTCTTCTTTGAGAATCTTATCCCTGGCTACGCTATGATTGGACCTGAGAGACTGTTGATTCCTGCAGAATGCTACACCTACACACCCTGTCACTGGGATCCTGAAGCCCTCCTTACACACCCTGCGCTGATGTGGGGCTTGTATAGACATTCAGCCATGACACCACTGTCTGCCAAATAACCTATGAGGGAGCCTTGATCATAAGGGTGTGATCATTTCTGCTTTTTAGTTTCTCTCAGACTTTTTGAAACATTTTGTCTTGGAGTGGGATGGCAAGCCACAGAAGGAACAGCACTGCTTATCTGTGCATGTTCCGGGTGGTCTGGAGCAAGATCTTTTGTTGAAATCCAAACAAGACCCCTTCTCCCTCCCACCACCTGGGTTGATGCTCGCCTCCGAGCCCACCTAAAATGGTTGACTGGGGTGGCTTTCAAACACTGGGGCTTCATAAAGTGTAACCAGTTGTTCATGTCTATCTGATCCCATGCCACCAAACATCATTTGCACATACTTTTCTATTCTGGTAGCAAGCCAATTACACACCCATGTTCGGAAAAATACTCCGCTATGATAGCATGGAAAATTGTGAATACCTTCACCCAATTCAGGTCTCCTCTACCCTCTTTTTGTAAGGCAAATGACTGCCATCCCTAGAATGAGAGCACTCCTTGCACCACTTGCCCTTCCCTGTTTCAGGCCTATCCATAATCAATTCACACATGTCAACATAACTCCCCTTCCAAATTGCTTCTTTTATATACAATGGTACGTGTCTGCCCAACTGATCATTGTCAGAATGAACAACCCCCAGGTCAATGCTCGGCAATGATGCCCCTGTACCTGCTACAGTTGTTTTTTTGAGATGTGGGTGGAGCCCCGTCCACCACTGGAAGCATGGGGGGCATGCAGCTGACCAGTGAGGTACCAATACTTATCATTTGCAGCGCCACCTGCGCCAACTGACCAACGTGCAATGGCCACTGGCCCCTATCACAGGAGAACCGCCATCCTGGGCCTGCATGCCCAGTCCCCCTAAATCAACAGGGTGTGCAACCAACCTCCCGGCCCTCTCAACATTATCACCCTTGTCCATGCCAGCCAACGCACCACCCATCATAGGAGAGGACAACATCCCAACCTTTGAAAGCCAGGGCAGGACACTTGCTAAATTAGCAACCAGCTAAGGTTCAGTAACATTCCTTGTGGGTGTAACCCCAATCCCCGTGCAACTGTTTCCATTTTGGACAATGCTACCACTCACTGCTGACACCATGACAGCTAAAACCCCACAATTCAATAAAAACCTGAGGTGCAAGGCCACCACCTAATCCACTCTTTTTCAAAATTACAGCCGCTCCCAGCACCCCCTCAGCCCCATCACGTCCACAACCCCAGCGTGCAACCAGAATCACCACCAAGTTTGGGTAGAAAATGCACCTCAAGTCGAGTGAAACTCTCCCAGGCCCATGAGGCTCCAGGAGGCACCAGCCGGGACCTATGGCTGTAGAGTTCACAGCAGAGCATGCTGTGTTAAATCAGTAACAAAAGAAGAGGGAAACAAAAACAAAACAGGAATCCTGATGAGGGGAAACAAAATACAGGTGAGATGGGTAGCTGCAAGTGGCCCAGAGCCGGCAACGTCTTACAAGGCAGCATTCAGGAAAAGAGACCTGCTCATCACCTAGCGTCACCTTTTATGGTGGGCGACTGCATGGCTGCAATGCCATTGGAAGCATTCAAATGCTTCCACAGTTGCGCCCCCACAAGCCAATCCCGATGTGCCAACACCAAAGGCTGCAGCGCCTCACACTGCACCACAGGATTAGGCCACAGCTAGCCGCCATATGTAGGGCTCCCCTGAGTGGGGGAGCCCCCACAATAATTATAGCATGTATTTCACAGTGAAGACCGACAATGTAGATGCTTTCCCAAGCCCAACAGTCTATTTTCAAAGGAGGGGGATGGACAGCTATAAATGTAACACCCAGTATAGAAACTGCCCCAGCTAAAAACAACTTGATTAAGGCGTCCATTACTTCCTGTTAATGGCATTCCTCCTAGTCCTACTCCCTTGCCTTCCTTAACCAATAAGGCTCCTTTGCCTCCCCTAGACCTCTCCCCTCTCTTTTTAAAAGAGACCCCCACCCCCACCCACTCCTGTCCAGAAACAAGCCAACCAAAACTCAGTTGTCCTTTACTGGGAGGGAGAGAGGGAACTGTAAGGAAAGCAAGGGAGTAGGACTAGGAGTAATGCCATTGACGGTAAGTAATGGACGCATTACCTCCTGTCCCTCCCTCACCTTCCTTAACAAATGAGATATAGCAAGAAAAACAGGAGACAGACAACTGAGTTGTAATGCAGAAAAAAACATATTTAATCACAACCAGGACATATACAGAGAAAAACCCCTATTGCTTCATGGGGGACAAAACCCTGTGCTCCAAACACCCCAATTCAGCAATACGGTAGTGTTTCACAAAAGTGGATGGAGACGGCCAAGTAGCGGCTCTACAAATCTCCACCACCAAAGTGCCCTGCAACTCAGCCACAGTAGCAACCATACCCCACGTAGAACATCCCTGAATCCCAGCAGGAGGCACCACTCCTTTCAAATCATAGGCCAATAGAACCATTGACTGGATCCAGCAACTCAGGGTAGCAGTGGAAGGCTTTTCCCCTTTCCTAGCAGGACCAAAATTGACAAACAAAGAATCTCCCTTACGGAATGCCATAACCACCTGTAATTAATCCAACAAGGCCCATCACACATCCAAAGCATGTAATCTGATCTCCTCCTCCGAGGAAGGGTCAGGACAAAAAGAAGGAAGAATCACCTCTTGTCGACCATGAAAAGCTGAATTAACCTTAGGCACAAAAGAGGGAACAGGAACCAGCACAACCCGATCAGGAAAAACTTTGCAAAAAGGAAAGGAGCAGGATAAAGCACCCAACTCCCCCAAACGCCGGGCCGACATAATAGCCACTAAAAAACACGTTTTCAATGTCAACTGTTTTAAATCAATGTCCCCCAAAGGTTCGAAAGGAGGGTCCATCAAAACATCCAACACCAACTGCAGATTCCAGCCAGGGAAAGAACGCACGGTCTGGGAAATAAATTCACCAGACTCTGATAAAATGTAGGCATCAAATGATCATCATCTTCAAGATTACGCCAAGAACTCCGAAAACCTTGGATTGCCGCCCATTGAACATGTAGTGTAGCCACCGACAACCCCATACGCGCCCCATCCTGTAAAAACTGCATGATCACAAACAGAGAAGCAACCGTAGGCTCAAAATGCTGTCCCAAACACCATGAGAAAAAAAACTTCCATTGACGTCCATAGTAATGCAACGTGGATTTACGCCTAGCAGCCTGCAAAGTCACAGCCAAAGGACCAGGAACCCCCAGCCCCATCAAAACCTGCCGTTCAACCTCCAAGCCATCAACTGCAGTCTCTGCAATGATCCCCGGGAGAGACAAGGAAACACCAGCAGAGAGGGATGGTGAGGAAGAACCCACTCCGTCCCAAAGGTCAACTGCTGAAGCAGAGGAAACCAATTCGCACGCGCCCACCGGGGCGCGATCAAAATCACCTGAGCCCCCACCTGCCACACCCCGACAAGAAAGGAGTGGATCAACTGAAAAGGAGGGAATGTATAAAGAAGACCCTGCGGCCAAGGACACGTCAGACCGTCAACAGCCCAGGCCTGAGGACACCGATACTGGAGAACATTCCCACCTTCGTGTTTTCCAGAGAGGCAAACAAGTCCACAACCGGAAGGCCTCAGGTCCGAACCAGACAACGGAATAGAGACACCCTCAGGGAGAACTCCCGGGAGGAAGGAATGACCCCGCTCAATTGATCTGCCAGAACATTGTCCGACCCCTGTTGTAAGTGGCCCGAAGAGACAGAACCGAATGCTCGGCACACAAAAAATAGCCTGAGCAACTAGATTCAGTGAACGGGACCTGATCCCTCCCAGCCAGTTGATATAGGACTTGGCCACCAAGTTGTCCGTCTGCACCAACACTGCCTCCCCTTGCAAGAGTGTCTGAAAATGCACCAGAGCCAGCCGGATTGCCATCAACTCCCTCCAATTGGAGTACCTTTTCGATTCTCTCAGGGACCAAAACCCTTGAATCTGCCCCGACCCCAGCCATGCCGCCCCCATCCCGAGAGACTGGCATCTGTCGTTAACACCACAAGTATTGGCGGAGACAAAGGAACCCCAATCTGTAGATGAGCCGGCACCATCCACCAAACCAACTGCCTGCGAACGAAATTCGACACAGGAATCCGAGTCCGTAGACTGCAAGGATCCGGAGACCATCGGGATAGTAACCAATTCACCAGACAAAGAAGATGAAACCTCGCCCAAGAAGATCACCGAAGCCAAGTGACCCTGCAGCCGTAACCACTGAAGCGCCCTGGGAGCCACTTGAGACAGCACAGCCGACACCTGAGCCTGAAGACTTATCCATCACCTGATTGACACAGTCACCTACCTCAGCAGAGTCAGAAATCGAGCTCCAATAAATACTAGGTCCTGGGAAGGCACCAAATCTGATTTCCCCCAGTTGATTAAGAAACCATGACCCTATAGGACTCCGAAGAACCTTTCCACATGCAACCTCATTAGATCTTTGTATGGAGTCTGAATCAAAAGATCGTCCAGGTAAGGATGTACAAACATCCTTTCCCCATGCAGAAGCGCTACGAGAGGAGCCACCACTTTCATGAAGACCCTGGGAGCTGATTTCAGGCCGAAGGGAAGAACACAAAACTGAAAACCGTCTGGATCTATTGCAAAGCGCAGAAACCTTTGAGAAGACACTGTGGCAGGCATGTGGAGGTAAGCATCCTGAAGATCCAGAGAACCCAAAAAATGCCCTGGCAAAATGAGAGGAAGAATATCCCGAATGGACAACATCTGGAAGTGCACAGTCTTGCCCCAAGAATTCACCCATTTTAAATTTAAAGCAGGACGGAAACCCCCTGTCAGTTTTGGAACAAGGAACAGAACAGAATAAGTCCCCTTCCCCTTTTCATCCACGGTAACCCTGCAAATGGCCCCTTTTGACAGCAAGGACTGGACGCCCTCCACCAAAGCCTCCCGTCTGCCTTCGTCCACAGGTAAAGGAGTCGGACGAACCCCAGTGTCTGGAGGAACAAGATCGAACTCTATGGAGTATCCATTTTGTACAATGTTCAGGACCCACTGATCGGTGACATCCTTTCTCCTTTCGGACAGAAAATGTCTTAGTCTTCCTCCCACTGGCCATTCTGCCACACCTTGATTGTCAGGACCCCTTCTTAGCAGCCCCTTTTGCCGAAGGAACCGACCTCTTAGGAGAAAACGGAGGCTGAAACCTACGATTCCTGGAAGACGAGGACCGGGGAGCAAACTTCAGAGAGGACCTGGAGTGCGACTTCCACCCTTTGCCGGATGCTGAGCCTCCCTGTATAAGGCAAAGCATGCTTGCAGTCCTTAAAGGCCTTAGAAATCATTGCAGGAAACTAAACCCCAAACAGAGCCTGACCCTCAAGAGGTAGTCTTAGGAGAGCCGCCTTCTCACCAGGATCAGCCTTCCACTGACGCAACCAAAGAGACCTGCATGCGCCAATCACTGTCCCAGAAGTCATAGCCGAAGAGTGGATAATATCCAAGTAAAATCAGCCAATAAATGGGCCTGTTGCTCATTCCGAACATTCTGACCCATCCTGCACAGCCACCGCAAGCTTGTCAAAGTCCTGAACCAAGGACTGCGCAGAATAAGCCCAAAAAAAAAAAAACAGCCTGAAGAGTCAAATTACCAGCAGAAAAGGCCCTTTTCAAACCAGAGTCCAACTTCCGATCGGTGGCATCAGATAGAGTACAGTGTTCTGGAGTGAATGCCGTTTTTCCAATCAAGGTACCCTGCATGGAATCTAAATGCACAGAAGGAGCAAATATAATTTTTGCAGAAAACGAGGAACCTGGGCTTTGTCCACCTCCTTCCATTCCCAGAAAACCATGTCCTTAACAGGCCCCAGGAAAGGCATAGCAAACCAAGAAGGAGTCACATATTGAGGAAAGAGGGTAGAATCATCCCCTGCAGGTTGAAAAGCAGGAAAACCCAAATTGTCCCGGACATGAGCCAGAATACTCCACATTTCCTCACGAGACACATATTTTCCCCCAGAAGACGTAGAAGGAGCATCCCCCTCAGAAGAAGAGGAAACAGCAGGGTCCATGGAGGTGGGAGCAGCAGAGGGACGCCCTGGATGAACAGCTCCAGCCTGGAGAGCCCTGGAAACTGCCACCTCAATCATGTCCTGAACTTCCTCACAAGACATAAGAGGAGCAGAACCAGCCATATCAGTCTGTTCCACTCTGGCAGACTGTAAAGGCACCGAAACCCCCTTATCCTCAGAAGAGGAAGAAGAAGAAATCACTCTCCTGCGCTTTGCATCCTTCTTTGACATGATGACAGCAAACAACTGAAGATCAAACCACTTTGCCAGTCTTAAAAAGGCCAAAAACGGCCTATCTAAGCACCAATCACATAAAAATAACTTATAAGCCCCCCAATCAGAATAAACAATGAAACTGGGAAACAAACGTGGGTCCAAATGCCCCCCTTACAAAAACCTGCAGAAACAGGCTGCCGAGTGACCGAAGTGCTCCACGACCTCTGAAACCTGGAAGCACAGCCCCAGCTACCATAGAGCCGTCTGACCGTGTCAGACAGTGCTGCCGGAAAACCCCAGAGAGGCAGCCTCCAAAAAGCCTATTGCCGAGTGACTGGAAAGACGGCACCATAGGCCCCGCGACAGGTGACAAAGAAGAGGACGACGCCCCGCTCAGCCACACCAAGGAAGAGAGAAGAGGTAAGTCTCACCAGGTAAGGAGACAAAAGAAAACAGGAATGGGTGGGGGCAGGGTCTCTTTTAAAAAGAGAGGGGAGGGCTATAGGGGAGGCAAAGGAGCCTCATTGGTTCAGCAAGGCGAGGGAGGGACGGGAGGTAATGTCTTCCTGCTTAAGGCATCACAGCACTCCTAAGTTACTTTACCATTTTGCATGTGATGTAATTGATCACATTATGTTAAATTACAAAACTATATTTGTTAGCCTTTATACATTTGAAGGGGAAGTCTAGAACAATCAAAGTACCACAGCCAAAAAGAAAAGTAGGCTTCAGTAAATTACTTTATCTCACAACATCACATTTCCTTTTTGACACGCCTTTTCTGCTAACAGACGTTTGATTTATTTCAACATTTATTTGAAGAGAGAATTTTCCTAATCTGTTCTTCTCTAAAGATTATCTTTCTTACCTTGTTCGGCAAAAGGCACACGTGAGTATGTTTGTAATGAGTATGGACCAGCCTGGGAAGCGGAGAGCCACAGGTGAAATAATCCTGGTATTGGTGCAGCCAGTTATATCTGGTAGTCAGGAAGTTCTAGGCATACTTCTTAACAATTAGTGCATTTCTAAAGTCAATCGCCATGTTCTTGAAAAGTATTCACACTCTCTAACAGATCTCAATTGCACCTCAAACCATTATTACTAATGAGTAGGGATGAGGAAAATTAGCGACTTTTTTGCAAAATATGTATAATTTTTGGGAAAGTCCCAGTATTACCTGAAATACGTTTTGCCAGTATCTCAAATAATTTTTCTCCACGAGGGTGTGCTGATCACAAAAAAATTCACATGAGATTTCTTTTCAGCAGGAGACTGTTTCGATGAGAAAATGTACCCATTTCTCATACCCAAAACTCAGAAATGAAGTAAGATTTCACTGTGTGAAAAATGTTCACGCAGGTCACTTATAAGATACTTACAAGAGACAATACCTCCAGAGGGTACCATTAACTACAACAAGCTTTACTCCGTTTGGTACAGACTGGTAGTGCTGAACAGTGATTTCCTTTCAATGTATTAACTCCTGCTAATGCAATGTCTATGCTCGAGTTTCACATCAGTGTCTTACAGTAAAACATTAATAAAGTTGTTTTTAGAGCTGACATTTTGTAGAGTTGGGGGTTTGGCAGTCCATTGCGTGACGGCAGGCCACTATCCTTTGAAATGGAATTGTCAGACCCTCCACTCTTACAGCCCAGGAAGACCCATTCAATATGCAGACGAGTGCAGGTGTGACTGAGTGTCCTGTGTTTGTGGTTGTCTGGGTGAAATTCACAAGGAAGCTGTCAACCAGCCCAGCCCAGACGTTGATTGGAGACAGGCTGTAAGGCACAGACGGATTTTAAGTGCAGAAAAATGCTCACTTTCTAAAAGTAGCATTGCTAAAATAGTAATATAAAATCCAACCTCACCAATAAGCAGGATTTTCTATTACCATTCTGGCCATACTAAATAGGACCTGGTTACCCCTTTCTTATCTGAATCTACCACTCAAACAGCATATGATGGTAGTCCTAATGCTATCCTATGAAAGGAGCAGGTCTCACAGTAGTGGAAGATGAATTTAAGAGTGTTCTACTACGTGGACATATAAAACACACACGTACATGTCCTGCCTCTTACGTTCATAGCACCCTGCCCTATGGGATACCTAGGGCCTACCATAGGGGTGACTTATATCTAGAAAAATTGGATTTTAGGTCTTGGCAAGTACTTTTAAATGCCAAGTCGAAGTGGCAGTTAAGCTGCACACACAAGCCTTGCAATCGCAGGCCTGAGACGTGGTTAAGGGACTACTTATGTGGGTGGCACAACTAGTGCTGCAGGCCCACTAGTAGCATTCAATTTACAGGCTCTGGGCACATGTAGTGCACTTTACTAGGGTCTTACAAGTAAATCAAATATGCCAATTGGGAATGAACTAATATTACCATGTTTAAGAGAGAGAGCATATGCACTTTAGCACTGGTTAGCACTGGTTAAGTGTGCAGAGTCCTAAACCCAGCACAAACAGTTCCAGAAAAGTGGAGGGAAGAAGGCTAAACGTTGGGGGATGGCCAACCTAAGGCTGTCAGGTCTAACAATTACCTTCAGAGAGTGGGACTACCACTCCCCTTAAATTAGAGATCACTAAAGATGCCAGCACCAAAGAAATCACCCAGTGGGAAAGCAGCTACATGATCACCAACCGTTTAATGTAGCTATGAAATTAAAGACTTTGTATTATTTTTCAATAATACAGATGTTGGCAACACTCAGATAGTAAACCACAAATGATGATGACGAAGTGAATAAACACATTTTAGTAAACCTTTTAATTTGTAAATTGAAGAAAATCAAATGCATAGAAATGCTGAAATCCAATTTTAATCTCCTTGCACACTTCCTATTAAACTCACAATAAGAACGTAGGGGCGTAGTTACAAGAAAGTGGCGGACCAGCTATGATGTGCCACGTTTCCTGTGCCTCCCTCGCCCTAATGTCACCATAGTAGCACCGTATTTACAATACGCTGCACCATGGCGCATGTTAGGACATATCGTCAACAGTTTTGCCACTATTGTGGTGCATTGGTCGACTAGCGAAAAAAATGATGGTGCTAGTTCAGCAATGCTTGGGGAGGCCTATTGGAAACAACGAGAGCGTCACTTTAATACCTGCCTTGGGCAGGCATTAAAATTGACAAGAAAAATGGTGCAGTGAAATCTAGTAAATTTCACTGTGCCATTTTTCTGGACCTCCTAACGGGGAAGTGCCCTTCCTTGCATACATTACACCTGGAGTGGGCATAATGTGGCTCGAGGGCATTTCGGTGGGTATTCCCCACCTTTGAGCTTGTCAAATTAGAGATTAGTATTGAGGCATAGTGGACATGATTATGAGAAGAATAAGGCTCAGTCTATGGTGTGTATGTCTTCTGTTAAAGGACGTTTGGCTAATTTAAAATTCATTGAACTGTGGCTGGCAACAATTGTCACATAGAAACATTGGGTAGTATGATTAAGAACTTATGTGATGAATGGGTTGAGACACTCACCCTAGAATAGTCCCTGTGAGTGCCATGATGATGACTTAATTATAATACAAAGCCCTGCACAATTGAGAAACTTACTTAGAACTCATACCTCCATTTGATTTAGATCATCTTATTGTAAATTCAGACTCGCAGTTCTACCTCTATTTTATTGAATTCCCAACACCTCTGTTAACAGTCGTACTTATGCACCATCCAAACATGGGAAGTTACTCTCAGAGACAAAAGAAAAGAAAAAACTCTATAATTGGCAGACAACAGCAGAAACGTTTCAAGACCCATCCCCTCTCCCGAAAGTGGTGCACTCACTGGGGTAAATCACAAGCTGCAGATGATCTTCTTTAACCAACAGACACTCTCAACAGTACCAGCAAGCTAACGGAGTGGTGGCTGCTGCACTACAAAAACACATTAAACATAAAATAATATGCCTAAGAATTACATATTACTTATTACTAGACATTGGTCTGTGGAGGCACTTAAGTAAGATTCACTGCAGAACTTTAAGCCAATAATTTCTGACACTGGATGTAAACAGCGGTTGTAGTATGTCTTTTTTTCTACCACAGTGGAAGTCTCTCAGATTTTGGGGTCTTTGCAAGCAGGTGAATAAAGTTGTTGCTCTCCTTTCCTATAGTACATGTGGCTTTAAAGATTTGGGTGGCTGGGCATATGTAGAAGTATTGTTATTGTATTAAAATAGCGCTTACTACTCCTGATGAGGCACTAAACTGTTTTATGACAGGCAGTATGCTGCTCTGGAACCCAAGGTTAGTGGTTAGTACAGTGTTATTGGTTATTGGCATTAGTCTTATGAGCTCAATCAAACTATTCCAAACACTGACTTCAGTCTATTTGTGGGAATAAAATGAATAGGAATTAGGTGCTATCATTAGTGGAGTTGTGGGGGGGTATACAAGTTCCTGCAGATGTTTGTGGGATTGATAAATGTGCTAGAGATGGTTAGATATTGTTAGTTTAAAAGAGTATGGCTTTCAAAAAAGGAGAGAATGTGAACTTTGAAATGAGTTGTGCACAAATGCAGAAATACATTAAAAGAGATTAAGCCAAACAAGCAAGTTACAGAGAAGAGGTTGCTTCCAAAGAGAAACGGTATGCAAATGATGGGAAATGGATAAGAGGGTCATTTAAAAGCAAAAAGGAGGCCCATCAGCCGGACACTTTGAATAAATCAGGTATTCATGCTGGATTTTATGAATATAGAGGGTACTTTTTGAAACAGCATGAAATTTGGAGATACAAGACTCCAGACAGAAGCAACATTTTTGCATGTGACTTTTGATACGTACTAAGGTCCGGTGAAAAGTCTGTGCGGTGTTAGGCTACCAAATGATCACTACTTTAGCAAGGGCAGCTGATCAGTTCAGGGGTTAGAAGCTTAAAAAAATGAGTAGGTGCAAATCTTGAAAGAAGATTCTGCAAAGACCCAGAGCGGAACTCTTCTCAAGTTTGGCTCAAAGTATTAATTGTAAAGTGTTAGACCTGACAGCCTTAGGGCGGTCATACCCCAACTTTTTGCCTGCCTCCCTCCACTTTTCTGACACTGTTTTTGCTGGTCTTAGGTCTCTGCACACTTTACAACTGCTAATCAGTGCTAAAGTGCATATGCTCTCTCCCTTAAAAAATGTTAACATTGGTTCATACCCAATAGGCATATTTGATCTACTTGTAAGTCCATAGTAATGTGCCCAGGGAATTTAGATTAAATGCTGCTAGTGGGCCAACAGCACTGGTTGTGCCATGCACGTAAGGAGCCCCTTAACCATGTCTCAGGCCTGCTCTTGCAAGGCCTCTATGTGCAGTTTCACTGCCACATCAACTTGGCATTTAAATGTACTTGCCAAGCCTTGAACTCCCCTTTTTCTACATGTAAGTCACCCCTAAGGTAGGTCCTGGGTAACCCATAGGGCAAGGTGCTGTTTAGGCAAAAGGCAGGACATATACCTATGTGTTTTATATGTCCTGGTAGTGGAAAACACCTAAATTCGTTTTCCACTGCTGTGAGGACTGCTCTTTTCATAGGCTAACATTAGGGCTACCCTCATATACTGTTTGAGTGGTAGATTCTGATCAGAAAGGGGTAAACAAGTCATGTTTAGTATGGCCAGAATGGTAATAAAAAATCCTGCTCATTGGTGGGGTTGGATTTTATATTACTATTTTAGAAATGCCACTTTTAGAAAATGAGCATTTCTCTGCACTTAAAAGCCACCTGTGCCTTACAGCCTGTCTCCATTCCAAGTCTGGGATGGGCTGGTTGATAGCTTCCTTCTGCATTTCACCCAGACAACCACAAACACAGGATACTCACTCACACCTACACTCATCTGCATAATGAATGGGTTTTCCTGGGCTGGAAGGGTAGAGGGGCGTGCACACTTACATTTCAAAGGCTAGTGGCCTGCCCTCACACAATGGACTGCCAACCCCCTACTGGGACCCTGGTAGACAGACCTGTACTGAAAGGGAATCTTGTGCACTTCAAAACCACTTGTTGAAGTCTCCTCCACTTCAAAGGCACTTTTGGGCATATAAACTGGGTCCCTGACCCCACCAACTGAGACACTTCCTGGGACAGAAACTCTTAGCCAGATCCTGCAACCTGCCAAGAGGAGCTGCCTGGATGCCCAAAGGACTCACCTTGACTGCTTTGCTGTGAAGGACTGCTGCCTTGCTATTGCCCTGCTGTCTTGCTTGCCTCTGGCTCTGCTGAGAAGTGCTCTCCATGGCTTGGATTGAGCTTGCCTCCAGTTTCTGAAGTCTCAGGGCCAAAAAGACTTCTGCTCTTCAAAGAAACTCCTTGTGTGGTGAAAATCGCTGCACAAGCTGCCAGAATCGCCGTACAGCCTGCCCAGTGGTGAAAGAATTGCTGATTTGCTGAACCGGAACAACGCAGCCCGGCTCCCCAAGTGGAGAACGATGCAGCGCTTGTGTTGTGATGGGAACTTCGACACAGCCATACCGGATCGATGCATTGCCGAACTAGAACTATGCAGCCTGACTTTCTGCGTGAGGAATCGACCCTGGGCCTGCCATGCGACAGAAACTCTGATGCAGCACCATACTGGATAGACGCAGCACCTGTGACTTTGTCCAGCGTGCCCAGGATTTCCACACATCGTCCATGGGCATCAAAAGACCCTGCATCACTGTGAGGATCCAAGACTGCGCACCGAAAAGCGACGTAAAGCCCTTGCAGTGTGGGAAGAATCGACGAATCGTCAGTGTGCATCAGGAAATCTGATGCACACCTTCCTTTTTCCACGCATCTCCTCCTCTGCGGTATGCGTGCATGTAGTTTTGACGCATACCATGTAATTTGTGCACACAAGAGATATTTGTTGATTCTTAAAGACTTAAGACTTCTTATTGTTGCAAAAGTGACATTTCAACTTGTGCTTATCAAATCATGATCGTTTGACCTTAATTTACTCGGATAAATATCATATATTTTTCTAAATCTGTGTGGTGTATGTTTGTGGTGTTTTCACTGTGTTATTGCATGATTTATTGCACAAATACTTTACACATTGCCTTCTGAGTTAAGCTTGACTGCTCAGTTCCAAACTACCAGAGGGTGGGCACAGGATAATTTGGATTGTGTGTGACATACCCTGAGTAGAATTGTGATCCCTACTTTGACAAGGGTGTATACCTCTGCCAACTAGAGACCTCACTTCTAACATAGAGCAAAGTAGGATCCATTTGGATGCCTCTGGCTTAGCGTGGAACAAAATATAGTATGCAGACAGCTTCCTTAGACTTTCGAGATGTACTGCACATTATTGTGGCTGGGGGAGGAGATCCAGACACTGACATTCAAGGAAGACTTTGTTGACAAGTGGATGCTGATAAGACATCCTGGGACACTGCCATTTGGCAGATTGCATGGGCAACAGGTAGTGCTACAGATTTTGTTACACACAGTTAATTGGCCCTTTTAGGTGAGGCCTTTTGTCTTCCTTGATCACACTTTCAGTTGGGCTGAAATGGAAGAAATCAACATTATGCAATATGGCAACTTGAAGTGAATTATGTGCCAAAACGTTGCAGTATGAAGGAGGTTGGCTGGGGCCTACATTGCACCATTTCCAGTACCATATTAGCACCTCCTGTCAGGACAAGACAGTGTTCTCTCCATTACAGATGTAGGAGCAAGTATGTTCTTCTAATGTTTGCCTCATCCACTATCTTCTTACTTCCCTACTTTCTCTTTAACCTGCTCCATCTAAGGCAGCATGATCTGGGTTCTCTAAGTAATGGCCTTACGGTACGGTAATAAGTAGCACACATAGAAAGAAGAAAACACCTCAATGGATTGTTTGTTTGTGCAGGAAAGTGTCCCTTCCTGCACAAAAACAATCTTGAATGCAACACAGGCACACTTGCACCATGGTGAATGGGTGGCTGCATTGGTGTAAGAAGCAAAATGTGTGCCAGCCCAGGGGGAAAGGACAGAAATGCACTGCATTTTGTAAATATAGTGCATTTCTACCCTTTTCCTGTGGTGCAGCGCAGCAAGGTCACTTGCTGCGCTGCCCTGCGCCACTTTTTTGTAAATATGCCCTAGTGCTTCCCTAAAGGTAGGCAAGGCGGCCAAGTTAACATTGATATGTGGTAACGTCTGTTACAACACACCAGTGGGCTCTGTATTTCTCACCTTCTTCCTTCCTTCCACATGTTGGTTGTTTGTCTGTAGAATAGTGTTCTACCCCAAGTCCCAGGGTGATGAGCAGAGTAATGTTGTCATCCCCCCACCACCACTCCTCAAGGGGACTGACAATGACTGGGTGAAAGAAAGCTGCACCTAAGCTGAGGAAGCCAAATGAACCAGTGCTTGGGCTAGCTATAATAAACCGTGGACAAATGTAAATTATATTTAGGCATCAGTTTTCATAGGGTAACTAAAGATGTGTGCTTTTTAAAGAGCTGCCATCTTCCTAACATATCGATTCTCACATGCTGGGTTACTGACCACTCTTGGCTCTGCTCCTTTATCTTATAGCAGGGATATTTGCATGCCTGCGGCTTTGGAATAATTGATGGAAAATCATTAATGCATAATAGGATGCATTTAGCTATATAGCAGCTTTAGTGACACAGACTCTTGACATCTGATGGAACATTTAATAGCACACCATAGGTTTCTGGTCGTCTCTGTTTACTATCAGCCCCAATAAAAGGCAAAATTATTATCCTTAAGGTGCCGAAGCAGTGTGAAAATGTACTTTAAAAAACAATTTCAGCATGAGCTAGGTATGAACAACTACAAGAAACAGATGGCACTCTTAAAACGGGAAGGGATTTCTATTATTAGCAAGCTATGCTTTAGTTGAACATATTTTCTTTAGCATACATTTAGCCCATTGGCTTTCATTTCATATTCACCGTATATTATTGTTTAAGTGTTGATTTGTCAGGTGGTTTCATGCTGTAGATTATCTTGTCAACATTAACAGAATCATATCATATTTTAGCAAATGCTCAGCATTTCATCATTGTATTTATAGTAGAAGGGAAACCTAGAGATTACTTGGGACCTAATTCACAGTACAGTGGTCCCTGTGAAAACAGTGGAATTGTGATATAAAACGAAATTATATACTGAGACAAGTTTTAATAAAAATTATAACACATACATAGATAGATAAACTCTACATGGATTTTCAGTGGGTGGTAAAAAATGCAAATAATAGATACATATTTAATCAAAGCAGCAGATCAGGAAACTTCCTTATACCTGTGCCCCCCAGTTATTCTGACACTGTG